>NC_088925.1:37940000-38075000 GCF_038396675.1 Hydra vulgaris
AAAATGTAAAATTAATAATTATAATAATGGTTTGTCATCAAAATTATTCATTGGACATCAGATTTCAGGTCACTTGTGATCGAAAAAAGGACCTAATCTACAAGCAATGTGATGAAAAATATCAAATATCAGCAAGTGGTGTTAGGAAGATGTGTATAAAATATGAATTAACTGGTTTTGCTGAAAATCAGAAAAGACTTGGTCGCCTTTTTAAGACTTCTACAAGAACCGATATCCTAATTGCACTGATAAAAAAAAAAAAATTCAACAATAACCTCAAGACCGATTGTTAAAAATCTTAAATTAAATGAATCCTGTCGAACTGCACAGAGAAGACTTAATTTAAGTGGTTTTATAATTTAGGTGGTTTAAATAAACCTTATTTCGAAAAGGTAAACCCCTTATTAGTCGTATAAACAAAAAAAAAAACTTTTAGCATTTGAAAAACTGCATATTAACAAGAGTGATGCATTTTGGAACTTAATGTTATGATCTGATAATAGTAAATTTCAAATATTGCGCTTTAAAAAATGACAAAGAGTTTGGCGCAGACTTTGTGATGCCCTCTTAGATAGAAATCTTACCAAAACAGTCAAGCATGGAGGTGGCTTTCCTATGGCTTAGGGATGTTTTGATTCAAAAGGTGTGGGAAGACTGGTGATTGTTGAATGTATAATGACAGGGAAGTTGTATGTTGATTGGCTTTCAAAAAATTCATGTCAATTCGTTAAGGAATTGATCGTAAATTTTTTTTCAACATTACAGCGACCCTAAACACACATGCAAAGTGGCAAAAACAGTTCCTCAAAAAAAAGTAAAGCTAACATCCTTAAATGGCCGCCACAAAGACTGGACCTTAACCCTGTTGAAAATATATGGGCAATTTTAAAATCTAAAACATCTTCAAAACAAACAAATATAAATTAATTTTATGAGGTTTTTAGTGAAATTTGGAATTCAATTGGTGCTGACCTCACATCAAAGCTGGTAAAAAGCATGCCAAGAGGTTTAGAAGCAGTCGTAAAAGCAAAAGGTGGTGCAACAAACTAAGAAAATGAAAACCAACAATGTTACTTAATTTTGTCTGTAACTGTATATATATATATATATATATATATATATATATATATATATATATATATATATATATATATATATATATATATATATATATATATATATATATATATATATATATATATATATATATATATATATATATATATATATATATATATATATATATATATATATATATATATATATATATATATATATATATGTTATATATATATATATATATATATATATATATATATATATGTATATATATATATATATATATATATGTATATATATATATATATATATATATATATATATATATATATATATATATATATATATATATATATATAATATATATATATATATATATATATATATATATATATATATATATATATATATATATATATATATATATATATATATATATATATATATATATATATATATATATATATATATATATATATATATATATATATATATATATATATATATATATATATATATATATATATATATATATATATATATATATATATATATATATATATATATATATATATATATATATATATATATATATATATATATATATATATATATATATATATATGTTATATATATATATATATATATATATATATGTTATATATATATATATATATATATATATATATATATATATATATATATATATATATATATATATAAACTTTTATGGTATTTTTATTCATATAAAACAATTAAAATAGCAATAAGTATTGTAAAATTTAATGCCCTCCAGTTACTTTAATCCTTTTAACTCTAAGCTTGTTTCATGAATAATCAATTGGAAAATTCTTATATACATATATATATATACATATATATATATATATATATATATATATATATATATATATATATATATATATATATATATATATATATATATATATATATATATATATATATATATATATATATATATATATATATATATATATATATATATATATATATATATATATATATATATATATATATATATATATATATATATATATATATATATATATATATATATATATATATATATATATATATATATATATATATATATATATATATATATATAAAGTTTTATGGTATTTTTATTCATATAAAACAATTAAAATAGCAATAAGTATTGTAAAATTTAATGCCCTCCAGTTACTTTAATCCTTTTAACTCTAAGCTTGTTTCATGAATAATCAATTGGAAAATTATTATAGGCAGCTTTCATGGCATGAACACCAGTTGACAAAAATAACAAACCATCTTTTTACCCAACAAAATGGAACAACTGCTTCTGCTTCAATCTGTTTTTAAAATAAGCAACTAAAGCCCAAAATTGTAAAGTCATTGTTATGGATCATCTAAAAAAAGGCATCATTTGTTTTATTTACATATATATATAAATATATATATATAGAATTATATATATATATTTATATATACATATATGTTTATATTATATTATATATACATATATATATATATACATTTATAAACAAATGTATATGTATATATATATATACATATATATATATATATATATATATATATATATATATATATATATATATATATATATATATATATATATATATAATGTATGCATTTACATGTATATATATTCTTTAAAAGTCATATCTTGTTATACGATATGCTTATAAACAAATTATTTTTAATAAAAAAGGGAGCCTATAACTATTTTTTTAAATATATTTTAGATATAATAATATTTTACGATATTTTGTTGATCTATTGTGGTTAGCATCATCAGGTAATGAAAAAAACATTACAAAACAATATAAAACCAACCGTTTAAAAGAGAATAAAAAGAAAGCTGGTTCCGGCTCTGTTAAAAGGTATCAAAATTTATTTGCATAAGAGAATTTTCACTCGTAAAAATCTCAAAATTTCAATAAAGTTTGTTTTGGTGATGGAGGTTTTATCTGTTGGTAATTTAAAGAAATGGAAAAAAAAATGTATGTGTTGAAGTATATTCGAAAAGATTTATAATGTATTTCTTGCAAAATATGTCCTTGGCCTTGAAACATAGTCAAATACAAAGTTTATATACAGTTTAACGAGACTACATGTGAAGTACTTTTGCATATAAAGATTGTATGCAGTTTTACTAGACTACTGACTTTATTTATAAATTGATTTAATGTTAATTAGAGTTGAACATTAGAGCTTTTAAATAAATAAAATTTTTACTGATTACAAAACTAACTTACATGTTCAATGTCAATATATGAGCTCTGAGGAGATTTTCCTTTCATGTTATGCTTCAATTGTAGTTTTGAGGAGACTGATTTACAACAATTTGAGACAAAATTAACAACAGATAAAACCTCCATTACCAAGATAAACTTTATTGAAACTTTTTTATTACATAAGTCTAATAAAACATCGCCTTAAACCATTTAACACTTTTTAAAAATTTATAAAATATTTTGGCAGGCTACAACAACTTGTATATAAAATATTATTTCAAAGTTTAACAAAAGAAGTAAAATTTATATATTTGTCTACAGAACAGTAATTTTTTGTACAGTTAAATAAAAACACTGACATTAAAAGCAAGGAAAAATATTGAAGTCAAATAACTTAACCAAATAAAAGTGGATTATGGCAAATAATTGTGGCATTTTTCGTATTGTAATAATAATAAAAAGAAAAGATTTAAAAAAACCAAACAAAGTGGTTAAAATCAAACGTTTTAATGAAAGAAGAGTAATAAAAATACAATAAAGTTATCAAAAAAAAGAAAAAAATCATGTATGTGTATGCATGTATATATATTATATATATATATCAGGCCTTGTTAAAAAGCGTTACGCAGCTCGCATTTTGCTTGCGAAAAGGCGATTTGCCTACGCGTTCAGCAGTTTTGCGCTACGCAAAAACTTATATCTTTTAGAATATTTAAATTACCTTTTGATTGTCGTTAACGTGACGTTTATTCAGAAGAAATAAAGTCGTAAGTAAAAGCATTTAACCACAATTGTAAAATTATAGATTTTTAGTTAAAGAAACAGTTTGTTAAATAATTTTTTTGCTGTTGTTAAAAATTAGTTAAAAAAAAGTCTTTTAAGTTTTATCTTAAGGAATTAAATATATAAATTTCTTTCAAATATAAAATTTATTTTTAGTCATAATAGTTTAAAAAATGCACGATTTATTTTGATGTAAATATTTTATTAATAAGATATTTTGTTTATTGTTAATTCAATAACGTATAGTTTTAATGACATTCGTTTAATTTATGAAAATAAATTATGATCACGAATATTTTCTCGGTAACTGATAAACAACAAAAAAAACTCTTTCTTGTTTAAAAACATTATTAAAATAAGTTCACAAATTAAATAAGAAAAAATTTATTAACAGTTAATAAAATAACCAAAAACCAACTGTAAAAATCATAAGAAAATAAACAAACATTATTTTACGTTTCATGAAAAAATATTTTTTTCAAAATAAAATTTAGTTCATATTTGAAAAAAATAATAAAAATGATTTTTTAAATAAGAACTTAGATTTTATTTGTAACTTTTGTAATAGTGAGAAAAAAAAAAACTGTTTGTATGATTTTTAACGCGTTAATAAAATAGCTTTAATTACAATGCGGTACTTGAAAAGACGCGAGTGACGCAATATAACTTCTAACGATGCAAAATATATTTGATGAGTTGAGTTACTCAGAAATGCATTACGCGTTTTCGCTACGCAGCGAAATCTCGTAACAAGGCCTGATATATATATATATATATATATATATATATATATATATATATATATATATATATATATATATATATATATATATATATATTTGTGTATGTGTGTATGTATTTGTGTCTGTATGTGTATGTATATATATGTATAAGTATATATATGTGTGTGTGTGTATGTGTATATATATATGTAAATATAAATATAAATATATGTATATATATATATATATATATATATATATTTATTTATATATATATATATTTATATACTATATATATATATATATATATATATATATATATATATATATATATATATATATATATATATATATAATGGATATGTGTATCCTTAAGTGTGTGTTTGGGAGTGACTGAAACTATAAATATAGGTATAGCTTATATGGTATTATTTATAGCACTTCCCTAAATGACCACTTCTATGCCCTTATTGTTATTGCTTAAGAATTATTATCTTTATAAGGGGTCCCCATCAATTACGTCACGCAATTGTGACCGTTTTTGACCTCCCCTCCTCACAAAATTGTAACCCTTTAGTATCAAGTTTTGTTTGAGTCATTATCACAAAACCGCTACCTTCTCCCCCATAGAGCGTGACGTAATTTATGGACAACACATATTTGTCAACCCCCTAGTTGACATTATTATTTTTATTACTGTTACTGTTGTAAATTTCTACTGTTATTATTATAATAATAACTGTTAATACTATTCTTATTAGCAAAATGATTACTTCTGTATTATTACTATTAATTTTATTATTATTAATAATTTTATTATTAGAATTAATTTTATTATTATTACTAATTTACTATTTAGTTTATTTTCAAATTTACGGGTAATATTTGTAGGTCGTCACATTTTTGTCAGTTACATAACTGTTTGTGACTGATCTTAGCTTTGTATTAATTTTGTTTTATAAAGTGAAATAAATGATTGATTGATTGAAGAAGTTTAATGTTTAACCTAAATTTTGAATGAGCTGATAAGGCGTATGTCAATATTTTTTTTTACTTAACTTTAATTAAACATCATTCTTAAACACTTTGTGTAAATTTAAAAAAGTTTGGTCGGGTATTTTAACTTATATATAAATAGGATAAAAATTGTATATTGTTAATTTATTGGAAAATTTAACAAAAAATTGATATTCATTTGTTTTTCTACTGAACAGTTCTTTTGTACAGTTACATATAAGCGTTGATATTACAAGCTAGCAAAGAGTATTGAAGTTAAAAAAATTAACCAAGTGAAGGTGAATTATGTGTTATAATAATTATTATAATAAAATAAACTTCATCAAAACAAGGTTTAACATTTGAAAAAGCAAGTTTTAAAAAAATTTATAAGTAATACTTCAAGATAAAACATGACACATTTCTATTTTTATATTGCTATTCAAGAGATATTTACAGAAATTCAAAAAAATCACACTCGATTATATTGGTTATACCAAAGATTACATAATAAAACTATTTATAAAATTTGGAAATATGAAAGATAAATATTTCTGCTCTAGAAAATTAACATAAAAAGTTTACTTTTCATTTTTTTTTTTCTTCTGGAGTATATAATGTAAAATAAATTGATAGCATAATAAATATAAAAAATATCAAACTTTGTTGCTTTACTTGATATTATTTATCATCGGTTGCAATTAAAGGGTAAACATTTTTTACCAATTATATAATACAATAATCAATATTTTGTTCAGGTTAAAAGCTATATATCAATAAACATGTGCTTTATGTGTATTGACTTTTGAAGTTGATATAAACAACAACATAAACATGTATGTTTGCAATTTTTCTTGTTTCTAATTTTTTACACTTAGTTTTTCATAAAGGTGTGGTAAGTTAAGAGTTATTCCTTTTGTAATCAGTTTACTATATCAAAACACACTTCTCGACATTTTTTTCTTATTGCTTATTATGCTACAATGGTTTGAAATCATTTATTACTATACATTACCAAAGGCAATTTAAATCAGCTCTAGCTTACAATTGCTTTTATTTTGTTGTTGCAAATTATTTGGGCTATTTATAACAATCAACTAGCAATATTCTCAAACTTAAAATGTTTTAATGACGTATACAATTTATATATGGGAATAATAAGGGTAAAAATATGAAAAAAAATGGGGTTATTTTTCTTATTATATGATAGAATTAATGGGAACTTAATTTGAAAAAACTTAGATCAAGTTAATAATACTCAATTGATATTACTAGGTAAATTTAAAATTGTTTTAAAAAATCTATCGTAGGAGAATCACAGAATATTCAAGTTTTACCATCTAGTTTATAGTTTGTTACGATGTTTGTCATTTCTATATCTTTTATAAAACCATATATAATAATTATTATTATGTTTTAATTAATATATAGTTATAAAACCATAAGGAAAACAAACTAAATTTTTTAAATCTTTATTCTTAAGAAAATACTATGAAAATCACGGATGTTTTGAGTTGTGAAGTTTTGTAAAAGTATAAGTATATTGTAAAAATTCGGATGGAAAAATCATACTATTTTTGCTATTATTATTTGGCATTTACTCAGTTTCACTTTTATTAATCAACACATTTTTTGACATTTGTTTTGATTTAAACTTATGCACAAAAGCTTCTCTTTCAAAATCAGCGAATCAGATTGCGCATATCTCTGCCTATTCTGAGTCTGAATAGGGTTTCAAAATATGGGTTGGCAAAAGAGACTCACTAAAATGTCGATCCACTTCTAGTCCACTTCTAATTATGAGTAATTCGCTTGAGATATAATTAAACAAAATATGCAAAATGTTTTGAAATCTTTATAAAACCTTTTGTTTATGGAAAGCCGCAAAATCAAATTTACTAATCTTTTTGTTACCGAGTCAACAATCTAAATGAGTTAAAAAATGTTTTGTTAAATCCATCAAATATTGTTTTGATAAATCTATTGAAATAGATTTTTCAAACTTTTATCTATTTTTTTTTTGTTTTTTTTAAAAAAAGAAAATTTTTTCATAATTTAATTTTAATTTATATATTTGTTAAACACCCACTATATATTACAAGTAAGGTAAATAAAAAGTTTCAAAAAAAATCTCTAGGATCTCGGAATTTTATTTTCAAGAACATCCTTGAAGATTGTTCTTTGTTCTTTTGAGTTCCAGTACTCAACTGCACATTTTAAGATTTCAAGATCCGTTTCAGGAATTATATTTTTTAAACCAGTAATTTTTATTTTTTCTTTGTGTTGCATTAGTTTCTCTATATTTAATTTATGACTATTGCACAGAGCCTTGACGCTATCTACAAAAGGTCGTGGACCTGATTCGTTGTTCAACTGCGACTTAAGAATATCAAATGTCATTTTATTTTTCAACAGGCGAATAAATAAGTTTATCTTATTTTGTTGCGTAATTATAGATATATCTTCAATACAAAATAGGGGATGTATATAATTTTTACTATGTTTTGAAACGTTTAGTAGTGACTTCAGTGCAATTCTTTCTACTATATCAAGCTTTTGCAATAACATTTCTTCATGGTTGCAAAGCTCAAGACCATACGTTTGTTAGAACAGCTAAAGTTTTATATAACTGGACAATAGAGTTTGGGTGAACAAAACGAATTCCAGCTTGAATTAAAGACTGTATTACTGCCCGGAAATGGGATATTCGGTTATCAATGTTTAAACGATTAAGTGAGGCAAATGGTGAATATTTTGTGTCCCATTTAAAGCCTAGATGAGTAAGTTTATTGTCTAGTTTTATTTTATATATATATTATATATTAATAGCCTATTATGAAAAAATTTGATTTTTCTATGGACGATACGGAAATATCCATGATGGAACTTTGTTTTAAAGCGGTCTTTGATGGAATTAACTCTTTTTGTTATTATTCTTTTTTACATGAAACATGCGTTTCTTGAATAGAATAGTATTTTTTAATAGGAAACTCTACTAAAAAATGATCATATAAATTAATGGTTAAATTAATAACCAAATAATAATGACCTCTAGTAACCAAATAATCTTATGCAGATATATAAGATTAAGATTTAATGTGTTGGTTGCCTATTTCCTGCTTAAGCTGCGGCGTAGCAAGGAATTTTTGCGCCTTGGGCAATAATGAAAAAAATGAGCCTTTTAACAATAAATTTTTTTTTTTGCCCTTTAATTTTTTTTCGGCTCCTTTAAGCCTTCATTCCTGGGGCTTTTTCCCCTTTGGCCCCTATCTCTCTCTAAGCTACTGATTTTGAGCTATTTTTAAAAAATGGAAATTATTCGTAAGAACCAAACTGCCTATCCCTTTTATACCAAGAGCTTTGCTCAACTCAGACATTCGCTAAGTCTATTTAGACTCTAAGACTATTTATCTATCTTCTATGAGAGTCCGACTTATCGAGACTGTAGTAATAATCTTTTTTTAAAACAGTTTTTTATTTTCAAATTAAAAAAATTGCACTGAGAGTGCAAAAAGTTGATTTGTCTTACAATATATTAATAACATCAGCTATACAAAGGGAGTTTTTTATGATTTGTTAAAACTTTGACAACCATGGCAACTTTCTCTACCAATTTCAAGCTATAAAATTTTATTACCAATTAAAATACCTTCTTTCAGGTTTTTAAACTAAGTGTTATTCAATTAACTTGCTCGCGGTCAGAATTTAGTAGTTGTGGTTTTACCTAGGTATCAACGATTTCTTCTATCCAAATTCTGGTGACCAAATTAGTATAAAATTAAATCTCTTGGGATTATGTTCCGAAGCTCAGATTATGAGCTTTTCCTAATATTTTCAACAAAATATTTACTTTATTAATTGCAAGTATTTCGCACGACATATCATTTCAATTTTAAAACTTTACATCGCCTGAAAAATCAGGCTATTTAATTAAGTAGTATGAATTGAAACATATATTTAACGAAAGTTCTAGGAGGACATAATGGTCATGTCTCTGAGCACTATAATTAAAATAGCATTTGGGTGCTTTCCCGTGTCAAAATTTACTGATGTCACGCGTGCCATAAGCCAAATATAAATGGTGGTTCTTGAACTACGCTTTGACAAGTGCGCTTAGGTTTCTAAAATGGTTGGCTTAAAGTTACCCAACGGAAAAAAAAAGCTTTATTTTAACCTCTTAAATCTAGATAAATTGAAGCACGCAGAAGTCTAAAATTTAAATGAAATGGAACTTGCTATAAACCTCTATAATGACTAAAAAGAAAGTTTTATAGGTAAGTTATGTTCTAGATACCGAGAAAACAAAATGTTTATATTTTGATAGTCTTAGGCTGTGACTCTTGTAGGAGGATGAGTATTTCAAGCCACCCCTTATGTCAGTAAAAAGATATTGTACGCAAAACGAGTATCACTTAAAACTATACCCTAACCATGATCCTAATGACTATCTAGTAGGCTATGTAATGACTAGGGTAGGTTTTAAAATACTTGTTTCAAGGTTTGATGCTTTCTCTGACCATATATTATACTTTCACAGAGTTGAGCATATTGAAAGCGCTCCATGTGAGTTCAATTCTAAACTTGATGCGTTGGTCTGTTGATATGACCAAGTATCAAACCCAGATTTACATTCTCGGAGACCTTCAGTAAAATCAAAATTTGAGGCCTGCATTATTTATA
Source organism: Hydra vulgaris (assembly GCF_038396675.1). Classification (NCBI taxonomy): domain Eukaryota; kingdom Metazoa; phylum Cnidaria; class Hydrozoa; order Anthoathecata; family Hydridae; genus Hydra; species Hydra vulgaris. The sequence continues at coordinate 37,950,499 of NC_088925.1, forward strand.
AGTAGCAAATTTGCATAATAAAAAAAAGATCATCGTTTTTAACATTTAATAATTTTAACAAACCCCTAAAATCGTCAGGTCCTAGGTTGGAAAAGACCTGGGCTGGATTTACCTAGTCTGTCTATAGGTAAATCTGGCTCAAACCAGAGTTATTAATAAGGCCGAAAATAGCAAGGTCACATGTTACAAGACCGAGTAGAAGGCTGCACTTTGCAAACAAATACCAAGAACTTATTTTTCGTCTGTAACCACAGTCTAAAAAGTAACAACTGGCTCTTAAAACAAGAATTTTTAAAAATATCATCTCCTACACCCTGAATGTGTTAAGTATAGTAAAACAACACTGGATTAAAAAAGTATTTTTATAAAAAACGTTTTTTTATATAATCGCTTAAAAATAAATTAAATCTAAAGTGCAATTTAATTAAAAATAACAATTTTTATAAAAAATTAGTATTCTTTTATAAAATTTTTATATAGTTTTGCTTGTTTTAAATACCAGGTTAATCTTCTTTAGATTAACTTATTTTTTCAAAATTTTAGGGACCCGCCATATTTGAAAGGGTCTTGAGCTACCCCTAAGAATGACGTTTCCAAAAATTTTTTGAACAAACGGATCATACCTCCGCAGACGCATTAAGCACCTTGTTTATTTTTTTTTTACTTACGACTTAACAATCGGTACTGTCGGAATCGGCGCGAAAAACATTAAAACGCTACCGAAAACAGTCAAACGTAGCTAATAAAAAACAAAGTTACGTAAGTATTATATAAGTATTAAAATACTTCGAGCTGGAGTTTAGCTTAAACTTTGGGCGCCCATACCGGTATACCGGTATCAATATTGGCTAGGATAGGTTTTTGCCTAAAAATATATATTTTTAATTATAAAGTTAGTATGATTTTATTCAATACATTCAGGGGGTAGGAGATAATGTTTTTTCACAATTTTTGTTTAAAGAGCCACCCTTCAAAACATGTAAATAAAATAGGTTTTGAGTTTTTATCTTTTTTATCAGTATTTTTTTAAATAAAAATCACCTTTTATTTTTAAATGTCTAATTTTAGATCTTTAATTAAAAAAATTGAAAACTAAATAAATTATGACCTTAAAAACAAACTTATCAAATTAAACAGTGTATAACAATATTTAAAAGAAAATATATTTAAAGGTAATTAAAAGGTATTATATGATACAACAATTCAAAATAAACAAAAAATTGCTATAACACTATTTAAATAGTAGAATAACTAATAAAAAACAACAACAACAAAAAAAACACAACAAAAGCAACCTTTAGGATGTGTGTGTTCACATTGCTTAATTAATGGATCATACAGTTTTTACATAATATACCGTTCATTGTACAACTATGTTACGAGGTAAACATGAGTGAGATCTCGTCTCGTTCTCGTTTCTTGTGAGAAATGGGACTTCTCGTGAGAAACGAGAAATAGAAAATTCTCGCGAGAAGTAGAACGAGACTTAAATATTATATTATTTTCCAAATTAAAAATTATTATAATTTACAAAATGCTTAATAATTCGTTTTTTTAATTAACTAATACTTTGACTCCGTGATTTTAATTAGATTTTTAATTAGATTTTTTATTGGATTTTTTAATTAGATTTAAAAAAAAAATCTAATTAAAAAATTTTAATTAGATTATAAATATTTTTAATGAGATTTTAAATACAAAAACCTTTTTGTATAAAATGGTGCACTTTCGACTTAATTTCATTAGTTTACCAGTGGAATTCAACTTGACACATATTGTTCATATTGAAAAAAAATATTCTTGCCTCATCTCAACAATCAAAAATGTCACCAAGAAGAAACAAAATCTGGAGACATTTTCAAAAAACAAGTGACGGTGCTGAATGCAAAGCGTGCAAAAAGTCTTTGAAAACAAAAGATGGAGACACAAGCAGACTTCATCGTCACCACGAAAAAAAACACAGCCAAGATTACATTGAGTATTCTGAAAAAACTGACAACTCTCTTCTTCCTCCTCCTAAAAAGAAACAACAAACCATGGTCGAAATGCTTGAAACAAAGTCCAAATATGACAAAGACAATTCCATTCAAAAACAGTTTGACTCTGCAATGCTGGATTACTTTTGTACTGACCTGGCATCCTTTTCAGCAGTCGAAGGAAAAGGTTTCAAGAAATTGTTTGACATTGCAAACCCTAAACTGAACCTTCATCACAGAACAACATATTCAAGAAAGCTTTCAATTCGGTCAAGAGAAGTTCAAGCTGGAATGAAGAGCATAATAACGGAGATCACGCCAAATCTAAAAAGTGCTGCATTTAATTCTGATCTTCGGACTTCTAGGGCTCAGGACAGCTACATCTCTTGGACTTTTTATGCTATTGACGAAAATTGGAGACTACATCACTGGACACCCCATGTCCAATAGTTCTCAGGCAGGCACACAGGTTCCTTAATTGAAGGAAAGCTGGACTCTTTCTTAGAAGAACTAAATTTGCCTGCTGATTTGCCAATGTACTGCGTGAACGACCAGGCAAGAAACATGAAACTTGTAGTCAAATTGTCAAAGCGCCTTGACTAATACTTGTACAACAATCATATTTTGCAATGTGCAGTTCGAGACTCATTTGGAATGACTGCTGGAATGGATGATGCGTTTCAAACATGCAAAGATTTGGCTTCTTTAACTCACCAGTCAACAGTTGCAGCTGAGTTGCTTGAATCAGAATCAGACACTCAAGGAATCAATTTTAGACAGTTACGCCAATCTGTTGACACAAGATGGAATAGTGAACTGGGTTGCATGGCTTCTGTCCTACATCTAAAGAGTGCAATTATCAGGTTATGTGCAAATGAAGATATTTTTTCTTCAAAGACTATCAGTGCATCACAGTGGAAATCAATTGAGGGAGCAGTAGAAATTTTGGCACCACTTAAAGAAGCTACAGAAACGTGGTCGGCGAGTCTATTCCAACAATTAACACCTTCACCGATTCTCTTTATTTAATCCATGACAAAAATGATCAATTTATTGAGTTAGATGGAAAAAATGGCCACGGTGTCTTGTTTGCAAAAAACTTGAAAAGCTGCATTGAGAAAAGATTTCCACTTTGTCACTCTGGAAACTTATTGAGTGCTGCAGCAAACTACTTAAATCTTGCTTTAAAGGGACTTCACTTAAAGCTCTTCAAAAAATTTCAAACAACAAAAGAATGGTTAGCCTCACAGGTTAAGGATAATGTTGAGTGCCAACCTGTTGCCAAAGTCCGTTCAGCAGATTTATCCCCTAATTCAAAACTGAAGCGCAAGTTAAATATCAGACTTGAAACACAAGAGCCAACATCTGAACTGAATCCTATTTTGAGCGAAATGTGCCAGTATGATTATCTCCCTGATGCCAAAAAAGACTTTCCGATTCTTGATTGGTGGAAATTGCATTCAAATACATTGCCAGAACTCTCTTCATTAGCTAAACAAATTTTAGCTATTCCAGCAAGTTCAACTAAATCAGAGAGAGTTTTTAGCTCAGATGGAAATGTCGCCCGATCATCCAGACACAACTCACACCCAGAAAAAGTCGAACAAATCATCTTAATCAGAGAAAACATTGTCTTGTTGGAAAAGTTTGGCAAAAAAATTCTGAATTAATATTTGAAAAAGTTGTGCATTTGACAAATGTCATTTGTGCCTATTTGTCAAAACCATGTTTACATTTTTTTTTTTTTACTTGGATTTTAATAAATTTGTTTTCAAAAATTGTTAAATTTCTAGTCTCGTTCTTGGTCTTACGAGAAGTACTAACTTCTCGTCTCAGTCTCCTCTCGGTTTGAAAAAATCTAGTCTCGCTCATGGTTATTACGAGGGCTTTTATCATGATGTAGAGGATGATTAAAGATCCAAAAGGTGTCATATATGTTTTAAAAGACGTTAATAATAATAGAAAAATGTTTTATAATCATGTAAAAGGGAGTAAATACAAAATTACCTTTTACATATATAACTTTAGAAAAACCATATCGCAAATCAAAATTGCAAATGTGACACTTGCCTTAAATACCTCTATAAAAAATGTAAAAGATCTTTACAACAATAAACATTATATTTTAAGTTCTAAGCTTAATAAGAAAACAAGTTTAAAGTTTTAAAATTATTAGATGAAAGCTTAAAAAATAAATAAAAAGTAATATCATTAACTCTAAACAACAACATAATTAACATTAACTCTAATCAACTGTATAACCTTATCTCTAGACAACTAAATAAAATTAACTATAATTAACTAAATAACCTTAACTCTAGACAACTAAATAAAATTAACTCTAATCAACCAAATAACCTTGTCTCTAGACAACTAAATAAAATCTCTTTAATTAACTAAATAACCTTAACTCAAACCAACTAAATAACCTTAAATCTAATCAACTAAATAACCTTAACTTTAGACAACTAAATAACTTAAACCAACTAAATAATATAAACTCTAAACATCAAAATAAATAAGATTCACTCTAAAAAAGAAATAAAATTAACTCTAAACAACTAAATTAATACCTTAGTAAACTTGGAAAATAGTAACACTCTAAATTGCCTAATTCTAAAAAAAAATTAAATTATTATGCAAATAAATTATTGACATAACGCTATAAAGTTATTGAGCACTTCGAACAAAACCATTTAGCACTCTCATGCTCCAACACATATTCTGGTATATTTTCACATGCACGATGAAACCAGCATTCACATTTTTCACACTGTACCATATGCCTAAATTTAATATTGCTTTGCGTACAAATGTAGTTAATGAAAACTATAATATAGGTGACAAGATAAAGATATAATTATAAGAAATGACTGCCAGAATAATTCCTACAATACCATTATAGATAATTCACTAACCTACCTTTTACAAATTTATCTGAAGCCATCCAAACTTGTCTGCAAATGCAATATAGATTAAATGCAAATTTCTTTTCTTTGCAAAACATTGTTTTTTTTAAAGTTTTAGGAAATTCATTTAGGTGGTTTCCCGAAATACTTTGAAATAAATGCTTTTGCATATCAACATCTTCAAATCCAATATAACATGGATTCAAGCCAGTAAAAGCAATGTGCTTCACAAATACCAATGAAAACAAGCTACAATCTACACCATTTGCCTGTTGCTGTAAAGGTAGAACTCGTACAGTTAAAATGTCCTTAGTACACTGCATTATTGCACAAATTTGCCTGATGACATGATTTTTGACTTTACCATGAAACATGCTGTCTAACAGGCACACCTCACGATCAGAACAAGCAAAAGTGCTAACTGTTCGCCAATGCACATCACCATCATGCAACACCTGTACAAAAGATTCTTTGAATGCACAAAATGATAAGTTTTGACCCAAAACTGGATCCTGTAAACCACTAACACCACTAATCATATTTTAGACATAATGGATCACAGTGTCTGATAACTTCTGATTGGTTTTAATATCATTCAAATTTTAATATCAGCAGAAATCATTTTATCACTATCAGAAAAAAAAATTACCTGCTCCTCAATTGATTTGTCATTGTTAATGAATTTTTCAACAATTTCTAATTAACTGTGTCGGCTGAGTAAACTTCTTTTGTAATAGATATTTTTGAAGCAGCTATAGCCTTGTCTTTTCTAGATCCAACACATTAAAATGGAAGTTTTATTGGTTTCCGAATAGGTATTTGGATGTGTTCCTGTAATGAACTAGTTGATTTATCTTTGACCATGGAACAGGAATACCAGATTCTCTTACTCTTTCTTTGTTTAATTTTTCAATAAATGAACAAAGAGTTTTGTGCAGTCGCATGATTTCATCTGAGTTTTCATCAAACTCAAATGATTGATTTTTCACTGTATTTAACATCTCCCTTACATCTACACCAGAATAAATGAGTTGAGTTGACCAGAATAAATGAGTTGAGTATTTTTACATGACTGTTTCTGATTGACAATAACAGTCTGTTCTTTGTTTTTTTAGAGCTGTTTTTTCATGCTCTATTTCATAATTTTCGGCATCTAAATTCAAGTATAGAGAATTGCTATAAAGAACAAATAACGCATTCCAAGACCATGCAGGACACTTCCGGAATACAACAAGTAAGTGTTTGCATAAGTAAGCTGTTGATAGCCAATCAACGCAACGCAGGTACATTTTGGCATACTAATCTCATCACCAAATGATATAAAATATTGAACTGAAGTATCAAAGGTACTAGATACTGAAAAAATACCAGGCTTAATCATAACAACTTTGTTTAAATCCATGCAATCAGCGGTGGACTTTTGCTTTAAGCAATGCTTAACAAAACTGTGCGGGCGATTCTAGAGAAATTTTGGCACCCAACAAGCATATCTTCTGTATCAGGTATCCATTTTGAAGTTGAAATCAGTGTAACTAAAATTTGCAGATACAATAAAACCAACACTTGAGACACTATTCTATACAAAATTAAATACATAATTTCTTTACTTAAAGTGAAGTTTAAATTTTAGTACAGAAAAAGTATACTATCATAGAGAAATGTTAGTTGCCTTGTCTTCAATATGTAAAAAATATTTGGGGAAAAAACACAAACCTTTCTAGTTTCTCAGTGAAAAATTCCTCTGTCAATAAGGTCAACATTCCAGTCAATGATGAACTATTGCATCTTTTTAAATAGGAATATTTTATAGATGCACTTTGCCTCTCGACACCATTGTTTGTGTTACAACTGATAAGTTCATTTCAAAGAAACAGCACCAAAACTCTCACATCCACACCTAACTTTGGAGTGGAACTGATTATAATGCAATCTCTATCAAAATAGCTTTAAATAACTGGCATACCATGCTTGAAGATCATACAGTTAATGATAATTTCAACTTGTTAATATCTACAAAAAATCCATTGCAGAACACATACCATCAACTTTAGTTGATGGTATGTGGTATGTGCTATGTTTCAATGTATTCAGAAGAGTATGTTTCCATGTGTTCAGAAGTTTGGAAAACATTTGTTTATGTATGTCCATAAAACAAAAATTTTTAAACATAAACTTAAATGTTCTCAAAACGACTAAAAAATCTGGCCAATTTTTCTCAACTAAATATTATTTCAGCGGTCAGTAATCGAGAGCGATTGCTCCTGCTTTCCAACCAAGCCTAACCTAGGGTTTCCCGTAGATGTTATTTATACATACTTGCCAAAGCATTTGACTAAGTTCCACAATTTGTATTTGTTACACAAACTGCGAGCTTATGGCATTAGTACACTCTGCTAAAATGGATTGAGCAATAGTTAACTGGTCAGCTACAAAGTATTATTAGGTGGATTAAGATCTGAGTGGGTCCCAGTAATTAGTGGTGTGCCACAGGGCTTGGTTCTTGGTCCACTGCTTTTCATCTCATTCATTAATGATTTACCAGACAACATTGTACACCATATAAAACTTTATGCTGATGATGGTAAAATTATTGGTTTCATCAAACCGCTGCAAAATGCCACCTTTCTTCAAGCTGAAATAGATAAAATAGTTGACTGGTCACACAACTGGTTAATGCCTTTTAACACCGATAAATACAGAGTTATGCATGTGGGATGCATTAACAAGTCAACACACTAATACACAATAAAACAGTCAGATGGAACCCAATATACATTGAAAAAAATGATAGTTGAACGAGACCTTGAGATTATTGTTTCCAATGACTTAAAGGTCAAAACTCGCAGTCGAAACAGCAGCCTCAATTGCAAATCAAATGCCTAATTGTCTTAAAAAAGCTTTTTGTATCTGCAGACTAGTTTTATGGAAAACACTGTACTTTGCGTACATTCGTCCACATCTACATTTTTCAGACCAGGTTTTGTCTCCTCACATAAAAAAAGATATTGCGATGATAGAGAAAGTCCAAAGGCGTGTAACGAAAACAATATCTGAGATAAAACATCTACCATATGAAAAAAGATTACAAATGGTGAAACTAATATCATTTGAGGATCGCAGGAAAAGAGGTGACCTAATCCAACAGTTCAGATTTACTCACCAGATTGATGAAGTCAACTTTCATTTTCCTCAAACCCTAATAAATTCAACAACAAATTATAATCTCAGTGGACACAATCAGCAACTTTTGCTCAACTAATCAAAGTTTGCATTGAACGAGAAAACTTTTTTACAAAACTCGCAGTTTTTTACAAATAGAGTAACAAAACACTGGATAACCTGACCCGACCTATCTATAACAAATAATACAATTTAATACAAAATATGAGTAAATTATAAAGACTATTACAAACAAGTATACAAACAACATTAGTATATTTTTGCATGGTATTGACTGAAAAAAACATATACTTTAACTTGTTATTATATAAAACTTTTTGGAAATCTGGAAAACTAAAAGCTGAAAGAACTATACAGATATATCTGGATAATTCCTTGAGAGAAAAAAGGTTCCTTGATGACTAACAAAAAAATGAGGTGGAATGATTAGGTGGATTTAATATTGTTGAAAGCATAATTAAACTTTTTTTAATAAATTTTTCTTAGAAAATAAGATTACAAAAGGAGTGGAATTGCAAAACCAAATAATTTACTTTTTAAAAAAAAAGACTTTTTTTTTTTAAAGTAAATTTTTTTTTTGTAGTAATATTCCTACATTTTTATAAACTATTTAAAAGCAATTATTTCAATAATATTTTACCTGCCTTAAATTATTCTGTCCGTGTAAAACCAGATTAAAATAATTATTGTCGATGGAAAATAAGATAAAGTTTTTATCTAATCATCATTATGTTTTAAAAAACGTTATAAAAATGGTGGACATTATTTACGGAAAAAATAATTTTAAAAAAATTTACTAAAATCACAAAAGCCATATTTAAACAGTTACGATTGCGTTTTAATTTTATCAATTCTACAAAAGTATCAAACATTAAAATTACTTAATTTCTAAGGCAGCGGGGCATTTTGCACAATTATATCGATTATTAAAATTGTCTTTAGTCAAGTTGACTTTATAAAGCTTTTTTGAAAACCAGTTAGAAATAAATTTCCAATGAAAACCAGATATAAAAATAATTGGCATGCAAAACCAGATAAAATGTTTTTTTAAAAACATAATAAAAATAATATCAAGAGCACAGTTTTCAAATTTTTGTCTTAAACATTCTTTTAATGATATCTATTGTTTAGCTTTTAATATTTTAATTTTTAGCTGTTCGATTTACTGGAAAACATTTTTTTGCCATTATCTCAGAATGAAAAAAAAAGTTAATTATTTGGTTTTGCAAGTCCACTCCTCAATTGATGTTATATTTTTACCTTTGCTTTTTACATTCGATAACTATATGAGCACGGATCATTTCTCAGATAAAATCTACGGTTGTTAGGAGTTGGAAGATTTTTTTCTCCAAACATCTCATTAACAATTAGATTCAAAGTTCTTTTTATCTCACGAACATTCGAAATGCCTTGTTTAACAAACTCAGAAATTTTACTTGACAACCGATGGTCTATTTTTTGAGACAGAAGTTCATTCTCAACAATTTTTTTACTGATATAGTTTTCTACTACCATAGGAATGTAAACTTTTAAAGTAAACAGTCATAGAAAATAACAAATTGTTAAAGCAAATGCAATTATCAAAATACCTACAATTTCTATAAAACCTATGTGTAATTTTACCTTTTCAAGAGTATGATTTTTGTGACATGTTAAGTTGTCTATCTCAACCTTAATTTTTCAAGAATATTTCATAACATTTTTTTGTGACAAAGCACTGTGAATACTTTGGAACACTTGCCTCCTGCTATAATTACTTGGGTTAACAACCTAAAAAAAAAAATCAAAAGTAAAAAATTAGTTTTAAGAGATTTTTAAATATTTCAACACTAACAAAACATATTACCTCTAAGTTAGTAAAGTATACAACCTCTTTCATGTTAACCTTTGCAGGGCTTTCACATTTTTTACTATCCTAAATGATGAAATATTCAGATTTGTACCAATGGTCCAACTTCTTGAAATAAAAAATAAATTTTTGTTTTGTTTACATCAACATTCAAGAGACAAAAACATTTAATTTACATAGAAGGAAACAACTATATTTGTTATTTCCATTTTATTGTTAACATTTTTGAAACTTATGTGCTTTTTGAGTTCTAAAGTAATATCTGTTACTAACAGACATTTGACTGAGACCTGTGCCAACCAATGTCTTGAGTCAAGCAAATTTCCAGATCTATTTAACTGTCCAGACAAAATGTTTTTATGATTCAATGCTTTTCCAAACATTTACTAGAACGCTGTCAGACAGCGAAGATCAATGAGGATGCAGTAAATTTTTAAACATTTTAAAAATAAAAATAAAAGCCAGGACGTAAAATTAAAAAAAAATGAATTTACAAAAAACTTTGCTTTGTATTTTTAATTTCTTGTTATGTCTCACCATCATTAACAGTGCACTGCAATATGCAGGGGTGGGGAGCTGGAAGAAAAATGAATGGCTCCAGCTCCAAGTTGATTCAAACTTATAGCTCTGACTCTGGATTTAAGTTTTTTGGAATGTATGGCTCCGTCTCTGATTTCCAACCTTTTTCTACGACTCTGACTCCTTTAAAAACTTTTTTACGTATTAAAAAAATTCATTATATGTAAATACCGTTATCAGTTTTGTTAATTTGTTTATAAATTAATAAATAGACATAGACTGAATGAAAGGCTGTTCCAGAATTTTAAAACAATAATTAATAAACAGAATTAGAAACTGTATAAATAAAAATTTAAGCTAAAAGGAGAAGAGGAGCAGGTCTTTTTTAATGGCTCAGGTTCCTAATGACACTTCGGGCCCCTATTGACACTTCTAGCTTCAGCTACCAACCCCTGGCAATATGCCTATAGTGCAATATGAAAAAACAAAAACAAAGTAAGCTTCCTATTGCAGCTGATTGAATTTTTTTTTCTAAATAATTTTTAAGGTTGTATATGTAACTTGTGACTTGACTTGAAGTGCAAGTCAAACCACATTGGTACTATAACTAAATTCAAGTTCCAAGTCTTGTTTTAGTTTGTCAAGTTTAGTAAAAAATAAAAAGAGTGATTTATATATTTAGTTGTACATTTTTAACTCAAATTGGACAAATTTTAAGTCCTAAGACAGCTCTGGTTACAATAAACTATTATTAACAGACATGTGCAGCATAATGATTTCACTTAAAGTCATTCTGCAACACTCAACATAGAATAATTAAACCTTTAGCCTTCTGTTGTGTTTTAAAATCAAATAAGAAACACATAGCTATTACTCTCCTAGGATTGCCAAATAATTTGACATTTGAATAAAATATTATATAATACATGATAATCTTGAATATTAAACATAATATAGGTATATAAAATATATTGCCTAAGATGTACAGCAAATACTTTTAATGAAAAATATAATATTAAATCAAGAAATTAATGCAACCTTAAATTGAGAAATATAACAGTTATTAAACTAACTATATTACTAACATACTAAAATACTAATAGGAAATGGAATTAATAACTGAAGAAATGAAATATTAAAGTAAATCAATATATTATTAGGCAGAGTAGTATAACGTCCAATACAGTGCTGGGAGTATTTGAAATACTAAGTATTTAAAATACTATTTCTAGTACTGTTTTTGTATGTGTATTTTAAATACTTTTGTCGGAAGTATCTAGCATTTTTACTTAAAATACTTTTGATTAGTATTTTGTACTCATTGCAAATACCTGTAATTAAAATACTTCTTCAAACACCATTAATGCACATGCATATTAAACTAATTGTTTGTCAAAGTTTCATTCTACCACTATTTAATTAGATTTATTTTTTGTTTTTTACTTATTACTATCTACCTTTGTTTCATTAGGGTAATTATTAAATTATTTCATATTTTTCAAATAACTTTGAAAATGACCATAGTTGTAAGTTTTGGTAAAGTATTTAAAATAAAAACACTTTTATTTTAAATACTTTAAAATAAAAGATTAAATACTTTGAAGTATATTTATTAAAATAAATATACTTCAAAGTATTTAAAATAAAAACACTTTTAAAAAGTATTTTCAATACTTTTTAAAAGTGTTTTTATTTTAAATACTTTGAAGTATATTTATTTTAAAAACTTTTATAAAGTATTTTACCCAGCACTGCTCAAACAAATGCAAAATTAGAATATACTGCAAAACTTGAACATACTAATACTGCTAGATTGTCAAGATTTCTACCTGATTTTCTTTTGCTTTTATTTCTGCTTTTTACTAGAATTTCGATCAAAGCCATGGCGACAGTCAAATCTTTTTATTAAACAATATAAGGAGTGTTATGAAAGACTTAAGACATTTCCCACAATACTTTGTGCTTATCAGCATGCATATTTAAAAAAATATTTAACTTATAAAATCTGTTTTGAATGTTATTTATATTTATTGCAATAGAAAGAAGGCTTACGATGAAGTAGAAAAAAGGAATAAATCTTTATTTCTATCAACATTATTTAAATAAAAAGAAAACTAGCCATGTGAGTGCAATGTATGAAACAGTTAGGTTAAACAGAGATGATGATTATAATATTTCAAAATTAAACCAAATATAATGATTCAAATATCTGCATTACTAAAGTTCTTTGGGGTTGAAAAGGCAGCATATCGAACAGAATTATATATCTCATAATTTTGAACACATAGATCAGCATCTTCTACCGAATCACAAATGTAAATGCAGATGTTATCTCAAATTTTAAATGTTGATCCACTTTTAGAGTTCAAATCTTTTTATTCAATCAAAATTTTAGTATAACTATGACAAATTGACTTAAAACAAAAATAAACAAAAATCTTGCAAACCTAATATGTTGTTTTGTTTAATATCTAAAATAAGACATTGGAAGCTTCCTCAATAGAATTGCAAATGTGTGTTGTATTTTTTTCTGAAACTAACAATTGTATTTTATTAACTTAAAAACATGCATTATGTACAAAATACATTAATATTTAATTAATGTATTTAATATGAATCGCAAAAAATTAATTAAATAACCTTGCACACTTATAATATCTTCTGCTTTATCATTTGACATGTCAGTTATGTATATATATATATATATATTATTATATATATTTATATATATATATATATATAAATATATATATATATATATATATATATATATATATATATATATATATATATATATATATATGTATATATATATATATACTGGCATAAGTGGCAAATTGGCAAGTTCGCACTTATGCCAATTCGCACTTATGCCAGTTCGCACTTATGCCAATTCGCATTTATGCCAATGTTTGCAAATTCTTTCGACGCACTTATGCCAGTTCGCGCTTGTGCCAGTTCGCACTTATGCCAGTCTTTGCAACTGCTTCGCACATATGCAGATTCGCAGTTATGAAATTCGCACTTATTCAGCCTCCTCTAATTTTATAACTGGCATAATTATACCTCATAGAAATATGTGCATAATTAAAAGTGGACTTTAATCGACATTTGAGTAATAGTTTCTTTCGCTAACCCAAAATATGTTGCCGGGATTAATATTTAATAAGAGTCACCCTGGAAAATGTTTATATGCTATAAATAAAAAAATTCCAATAAATACAAATATAAAAAAATAAAGACTGTATAGGGATTTGAGTTCAAATAAATATTGAATCATCTGTTTTAGGGATGAGGGGTGCTAGGAATTTTGGTAAACAAAAAGTTTCATAATTATAATTCCGAAGTCATAATTAAAACACTTTAAGCTAAAATTTTTGTTTTTACAATATTTGTGTTTTCATTTTACACTATTTCTAATGTAATATTAAATAAAAATGTATATATATATATATATACATATATATATATATATATATATATATATATATATATATATATATATATATATATATATATATATATATATATATATATATATATATATATATATACATATATATATATATATATATATACATGAATATATATATATATATATATATATATATATATATATATATATATAAATATATATATATATCAGTGGCGTAACTATAATTTTGGGGCTCCCCCGCCACAAAAAGTAAAGGGGCCCTCCCACTTTAAATTTTTTCAAAGTATATTTACAAACGAAATATCTAATATTTGATTATTATATTGAGTCAATATAACACGATTTAGTATATAAAAAATGTTTATTTGATAAATTTGAAAAATAATCTAGAATCTTTTCTCAAAATAATTATAAAAAAGAACAAACATTGAAATTATGTTTAAGAGATGCATACTTAATCGCAAAAACTATTTATTTCTTATACTTTTTCTAAACTATTTATTATTTATGACAGAATTTTTTTTCATAATAGTTATACTATCTTAAGGCAGTATAATTTACATTCGTTAATATGTGATACATAATGACGCAAATAAAAACCAATTCAAAGTTTTTTATTTTGTCCCTTAATTTTATTTATTTTTAATTACTTTATTTTATTTTAATTATTTTATTTATAAAATGAAGCTTTATGACGAATTAATGTCTCTGTATCCTCATTAAGTGACCTGTTTTGTTTCCAATGATCGTATACTTGACATTCTTCAATATGTTTTAGGCAAGAAGCACAACTTTTTATTTTTTTACTTAGCCCTTTCCAGTCTCGAACTCCCGAACGCCATTGGTTATTTTTATCATTTGAAAATAACCAACATGGTTCACAATATGTTGAGTTCAGAATGTTGGAATAACAGAGCCAAAATACCTGTGTTCGACCAAATTTATATGCACAATAATAATAATTTGTGGAAAAATGTCGAAGATTTTGTGATGGATCTTTTTTAAATGGTCCTTGTAGTTCATAATTTTCAGAGGAAATAATAAATTTTTTTGTGCTATCATTAAGAAATTTTCCTTTTAAATATCCCATATCTGTTGTTAATGTATTTAATTCCTAAAATATATTCGGTACTGAATCTGTTTCTTCATCTTGCATTGCAGTGGTTGTGATTGTTAGGATTTGCAAAAATGTCTGCATTACTTTTATAACGAGATTCATTTTGATCTTTTGAAATTTTATTGTGTTCTAAGTTAATTGAAACAGATAACATTTCTTCTTGTTGGGTTGCTTGAGAAGTACTAGTAACGACATTGATATTTTTTATCTACAACTACTTCACTAGGTTTCTGTTCTACTGATGAAAAAAATTAGGATATCTTTTTATTGTTTTTACGCAATCTATCCTTATTAACAAATATGAAAGAACTAAATTATATCAGTGGTATTTATATAATAGACAACGTTAAAGTTCACTAATGTTCACTATTATTCAATAGAAATTCTATAATGAATTTGCTATTGAAATTAAATTCTGTAATCGAATCTCTATTGAAACTTAATTCTCCAATAGAACTTCTGTTGAAACTAAATCTATAATAGAATTTCTATTTAAATTTAATTCTGAAATAGAGTTCCTATTATAGAAAAATAATCTTTTTTCCTTTAAGAATACGTGAAAAATCTCCGCGGGGTCCTCTAAGCCTCGGGGCCCTCCCGCCTTGCGGTGTTGTGCTCCCCCTAGTTACGCCACTGATATATATATATATATATATATATGATATATATATATATATATATATATATATATATATATATATATAAAATGTCTGTGTGTATACGTATAATATATATACATACACACACACACACACACACACACACACACACACACACACACACACACACACACACACACACACACACACACAAACACACACACACACACACACATACGCACACACACACTCTTGAAGGGAAATGCCTAAAATAATAAGAAACCTAAGAACTCGTACTAAAAGCAAAAGGTATGCTGGTTTGCCATCAGAGCTTCCAATAAGCGATCTTCCAACCTACAGGCAATTGATTCAATATTCATATCTTATTTGTAAAAATATGTATGAATTAAAAGTATTAGTTCTCCAAAGATAATTTCGAAAGTGACAAATGAGTTGATCAGTCTGTGGAGTAGAGTAAATCCTCAGCTTCTTCTGACCCACGAGAAGTCAGTAGCCAAAAAAATTTCTAGACTATTTAAGAGAGTTTTATTTGCTAAAGGAAAACGCAAAAATGCAAACAAAATCAAGGAATATCTTAATTACAGCTTTGAGAATTTGTTTGATTTGTCTTTAGTGGTTGTGGACTTCTAGTAGTAGCTTGCAATAATAGGTTTGAAAAATTGTTAATTTCATTTTTATATGCAATACTTATTTTTAGTTTGTGCTAAACTTTACACAAAGAATTGTTTATAACTTGATATGATATTTTTTTATAAGTTAAATGCTAAATTAAAAAGATTGCATTGGGTCATTTTACATAATTTTATAATTTTAATGATATGTTTTTGTTTTCAGTTTTTCTGTAATGCTTTTTAATAAAAATGATATTAAAGTTATTCTAATAGATTTTAAATATTTTTATAACGCATGCAATTTTTATTTATGCATAGATCTGTTAAGTGTAAGAATCCTTTGGATTGCAAAACAATCCAAAGGATTCTTACACTTAACAGATCTTTGGAAAGCCACAAATTGGAAAATAATTTTAATTTTTAAAATTAGACTTTATTTCTTTTAACTTTTTAATTTAACTCTTTAATCTGTAGTAATTCGGAGAGCTTTGAACCTGGTTGTAACAATCAAATACATGTCAGAGCGAAAAAATAGTGTACTTTTCTTCCATTTTGTCAGCAAATACTTTATTTTGTTTTATTGTTAATAATAAAAAAGCCTAAGAGATGGTTTGAACTGTGATTTTCTTAAGTGTTAAGGATATTGTAAAATATATTTTAGACTACTTTATTGTATTTATTCTATTCTAGAGTTACTTCAACAAGTTGTATTAAGTTGCCTGCTGCGGAAATTCAATGTGTTTCCAATCTGGATACTGAGTTATTTGATCCAGACTTTTCTCTCATTGTGCCAGTCAAAAAAAATTATACTCATTTAAACAAATTTGGCAAAAGCTGCTATATGGTTTGAAATAAGCGATGCTACAACAGCTGCATTGGCAACAGCTGTATTAATAGACTATGGTATTGTAAAAAGAATTAATAAATCACAAATAATAACTGAAAAAAAGATTTTTGGAGAAGGAAAAAGAATAATTATCACTATCATAAGTTCTAAACACTTAGCTGATGTTAAAGAATTAAAGCTTATTGGAATTGATGGAAAAAATGACAAGTCTACATTAGTACATTCTGTCAGTTAAAACACTGATGAAGATCCTATTATTATTGCTTCAACCAAAGGTAAACATCATCTTACCAAAGATAAACATCATCATCTTATAAAATTATTTGACTCATGTAGTTATACCTAATGGAACTTGCACTACCATGGCAAGCACTACTGTAAATGTTTTAACAGAATATAATAGTGTTCAGAGCTTAGTCGCTGTTATTGTAGATAACACAACTTCTAATATAGGTGCAGATAACGGTTTGGTTATAAAACTCGAAAAAATTCTCAAAAGAAGTTTGCACCTTTTAGGATGTTTGCTTCATCAAGTTGAACTTCTACTGCGACACATTATATGTGAATTAGATGGAAATAAAAATGATCCTAAGTCTTATAAGAGGTCTATTGGAGATAAAACTCTTCATGAACAGCTATTGATTGAGTTTGTTCCCATATATTCAGAAATAGAGTTGTTTGTTAGCAATGAGGTTATAAGCGATCCTAGTACAGACCAGTGAAAGCTTTATGAGTACTGTGTGGGTATCTCAAAAGGTTTTAATCTAATCTCAAAAGTATCTCAAAATATTTTATATATCTCAAAAGGTATTTATCTAAAAAAATTTCTTGCAAAAAAACCTGGACCAATATTTCATGCTATATGGCTAACTTTAGCCTTAAGAATAATGAATAATAATAAGAATAATAATATTCGGACTGATAAAACATCTCCTGAGTTATTAGTAATAACTAAATATATTGTTCAAGTCTATTGTGTAATGTGGTTTGCTATTAAGCGCTCCGGAAAATACAAAGATGCTTGTCAACTTCTGTACAAAACCATTCAATTAGTCAATCTTCAAGACAGCAGGATTCAGAGCATTATTTTTAAGAACTTACAAGGAAATTCATATTGTTGTTTGCAAGAAAATTTCTTGTACTGCATGCTGCTGGATGAAAATCTGAATATAAAAAATCAAGTCCTTAACCAAATCCTTAAAATAAGAGCATTGAAAGAAGACATTACTTTTAAACCAAAGCTTAAGCCGAAATCCATAATGAAAATAAATTTTGATGCTTGGAATTATCTTGTTTTTCTGTTTTCGATAGTTTTTCTGTTGATGATATTTAGATTGAGTCCCCGACGACTCCTTGCATAACGTCAGAAAATCTGAGAGAGGCTATTAAATCAAACCTAAAACTTTGTGTAATAGATATGCCTAACAATTCTCAATCTGTGGAGAGAGCAGCCAAATTAACCTCAGTGGCATCTAAACAGGTTTATGGTTACGAAAAGAGACAAAAATTCATTTTGACTTAAACCTAAAGTCGAAGAGAGAATAAAAAAAATTTTAAATTTGTTATTTGTTTTTTTCTTTAACTGCTGAATGAAATATTTACCGTAGTCAATAATCTAAGTATAGTTCTATTGATATTAAATTCCTAATTACATACACTTCCAGGGCCGGTTTTCTAGGAATTTGTGAAATGAACACAGGCCCCACGGTTTAGGGGCCCCCAAACGCGAATGAACTTCCTATAAAAACTTTTTTTTGTAATTAATTTAACAGCAATTCAAAATGACTCAAAATACGCATTTAACTAATATATTATTAAAAATTCGGTTCAATCTTAATTTTCCATAGTATTTCTGTTTTTTATCTTTGAAACCTTTTTTTTCAACCAAAATGCAAAAATTCAAGAAGCTTGTTAGTATAAAATTGTATTTATATTTGTGGGCCCCTAAAATTATTATTGCACCCGTGCACCAGAAGTAGAAAACCAGGCTTTTAGACCATTAAAAAACAGGTTACAAAACATATCAAAATGGCTTAAAAGTGTGATAATTATTCCAATTTCCCGAAGTGAAAATAACTTTAAAAAAAGTAAATGCTATTGTTTTGTGTAATTAGTTTTGCAATAAACAAGTGCCCGAGTGTCTATATGATTTAAAAAGAAAACGCCTAGTAGGCAGTGGCCTATTATAATATTGGAAGAGTTTTATTTTTAAATAAATAAACTTTGTTGATAGATATTTAAACTTTGAAACATTAAAATATCTCAATTTTGTTATGTTAAATTAATCAATCAATAAAACAAAAATGATGGAGAATAACAGTTTAAAAATATTTTTTGTTGGAACAAAAAATATTTTTAAACTGTTTTTTCTCATTAAATAACCAGCACGGTATACTTTTGAAGTCTTCCATCCTAGAGTGTTGATAGTAAAACTTAAAAATCAATAAGAATGTTTGCAAACAAAGAAAATTTTAATGTTCAAAATGTAAGGTTTTTTTTCTGAAAAACGGAAACATCTGTTAGACATTTGAACGAATATCTTTTGTTTGAAAATTTTTTGGCTAAAAAGTTCAATTGTTCTAGATTTAGTAAAAGATGCCCAAAACATCTGTATATTTCTTTTTAACCTGTCATTATTTTTAAAAGAGTAGCACGCTTTAACGGCAAGCTGTTGAAATTATTATTTTTTTCTTTTTGGAATTTAAAACCCTAAACTTGCACGATGTTCAGGGTTAAATGCAATTTTAGTAATTCTTTTTCTATTTATATGTTATATATAGTATGAAATACAATATTATCTAAGAAATATATAAGAATAAACGAATCTGTTTACAAGAAAACTCTGCAATTTTTTGGTGAACATACTCTAATGTTTTGGTGAACATGCTCTAATGTTCTATAACATCAGATAATCTATTCCTTTTCATGATAACAATTTATATGCATGCTAAATATTATTGTGATAATTATGATAGCATGAACAAATAATGCTGATGAGATATTGTGTCTGTTAACCGAGTGGGCCCACCTTTTTTAGGATAGGTAGGGGTCTAGGGTGCAATTATACATTGGCACCCTGGACCAGTTCGCCACTGCTGATAATAATAAAAAAAAGAAGCGCATTTCACAATCCTGTATCCAACATAGATTATTAACATATTGTAATTAGTAAAATACCCATGCGTCTAATTCCTGGCTGTGCATACGACAAAAATCCAAGAATGCGGGAGAGGGTAGTTTCTTTTCTAGTTCTAGAAATTATCCTTTCTAATAATAATACATTTGTTAGGATAAATACTATATATTGATATCTTCGTATAAAAATTACGATACAATTTCAAAACAAATATAAACGATATATACACATATTTGGACTCAATTTAATTTGTGCTCGAAATGTTGTTCTTTTTTTTAATTTCCGGCTTCATTGCTTAGGTTTTTGGATGGTTTCGTATGTAATGTTCCTTCAAAGTGCTTTTCAAACGACTACAACCTTTCATGTGCCAAAATAAACGATTAAGATTGTTAAATTCGGCATGCAAACTTTCACCACCTTGTTCCTCATAAACTCCAATGCCCAATCCCCATTTTTGAACAAATTGAAGAATATGGGATTCGAGCAAGTGCATCTTCGGAGTTATAGATTCATTTGGCCAAGTCAAGGGATAAAATTCCATAAGATTGCGTATTGCTGATTCTAAAATTAAATAATTAACGAATATGAAAAAAATTTAATAGGTATTTTGTAAATAAATTAATCAAATTTCTAACTGCTACCTAGCTCCTGAATATCGTTCTGTTGAAAAGATTACGAGCTGTTCATGAAGTTATGAAATATTGAAACAACTGTTTAAATTTCTGACTCACATTATTTGATAGTAAATAAACATCAGTGTCAATAAAACCAAGATTAGAAATTAGTTTTGGGATAGAATTGCACAAATCAAGCAAAGGTTGAGACTAAATTAAATATGTTAAATTAAAAAAATTTTTAAATATTTTTACCAATAAAGATTTTGAAATATAATATATTAAAAAAACCTTAAGCATTGTGTGAATATGGTTTCCAACAAAACATTTCCCATGATAAGCCTGTCTTTGTACATGACTAGCCTTTAAAACTTCATCAAGTTGCTGAATGCAGGGATCTGAAATTTTATCAAGAATGTTTGCTTCATTCAATGAATTTAGTTCTTTTATCTAAAAAAATATTTTAAAACATGCTACAAAAATTGTTGGAAATTGAATTGAAATTGATATATTTTTGTAGCTTTCGAAGGTCTTGTTCTAAATTAAATAAAATTCATATTTTTTATACAAATATAATTATGTAACAATCAATACTTTGTCACTTCTTTTTAAATCATAGTGGAGTATTCTTGGTACATATACTTTCTTAATTTCTTCAGTTTTGTCTGGTTCACATAAAACTTTCACTGAAAAGTGTAAAAGTGTTATTTTATTATCACAGTCATCACTAATACTTTTTATAACATTCGATTGAATATGCATGTTAAAATATTTGTCAAAATCATCTCTTCCAATTGTATTATTTTGTAATGCAAGTTCTCCAGCAAGTTTTATATCTATTAAGTGACATTCATCCTCAAACATGTTAAAAAACTTCAAATAGGTACCTAAAGATATATGTGAGGCGGGTACAGCGACCTAAAAACAAAATTATAATTACTTTTAGATTTAACATCAACTGGTCCAACACCACCACTGAAACCACTACCAGCATTAAAAATCCAAAAAATAGTGCTGAAAATAAATAACCTGATCTAGAGGAATATTAAATAATGTTTCATTAATGACATTGTTAAAAACCTTCGCCTTTTTTAAATTTCCGCCATTACTTTGAAAAAAATGAAAATCAATGTTTAAAGACTTTAAAGATCTTTGTGAAACACTGTCCTTTCTATTAATTGGAGCCAGTTGGATAATTTTTTTGGTTATATCACAAAAAAGACAGCAATGTCGATCTATAAAAACAGCTAAACTATCATTATTGTATGGTGTTAAGTAAACTAAAGAAAATAAAACAAAATGGTAACCTTTATTACATAAAATCTCTTAAAATACAGAAAATCTACCGATAGCTCCTGTGATTCCATGTACACTGTAAAGGAAATCATAATCTCTAAACATAAAAATACGAACATTACGATTTCTAAAGAAAATTTAAAATTAAATAAATCAACATAAAATATTTGAATTTTATTTAAATTATGATGCTATTTTCTTCAGAAATTTAACTCACTGCCATATCATTTTTTGTATCTGATCAACTTGTAGTGTATATCGAGATAGCCCTACTATGAGATTAGTTCGATAATCTTTTGCCTCAAATGTGCTGAACACAATACTATTAGATTTTGAGTTTGGTTGGTCTTGGTTTACAATTTGGTAACTCATTTTAAATGAACCACCTCCATGAGCTCCTCCAATTTTAATGTGTATTTCATCATTTTTTATTCCATCGTGTTTTATAAAGTTATATCAAGAATATTTAAATTAAATAAATACATAAGATATAAGAAAAACATTTTTAACATTTTCTCTTCTTTATATTTATATTTTCAGTTAAAAATTTCCATACTTTTCAAAAATAATTAGCATAATTTCAATATTTTTAGGCAGATTGTCTTTATATGCCCAGGGAGTAAGTTTGACTTCAAAAACTAACTTATTATTTTTATTTTGAAAAGTAAAATCTGCATCCAACAGAACAAGATCACTCCCTGCCAAGTCATTTGCAACTACTCTTTGTTTAATGCTTGAAGCAGTGTTAATATTTTTTGAATTTAACCACCTACAATATTAAGTAATTATCATTTAGACCTTTTTACCACGTTTAATTGACTCATTTGAATATACAACATTTATAACTCTCATATATTACTCTCTATTAACATTCTTTAAACATTTTTTTACCTAGTCAAAGTTTTTAGTTTATTCCACGGTATTCCTACATCAGCCTTAAAAGCAAGCAATTCTTCTGCAGTATATTCAACTATACCAATCTTAGCACTTTCTAACAATTTACTTTTTTGATTGTCATCAAATGATTTTAGCAT
The DNA here is from genome assembly GCF_038396675.1 of Hydra vulgaris. Lineage (NCBI taxonomy): Eukaryota > Metazoa > Cnidaria > Hydrozoa > Anthoathecata > Hydridae > Hydra > Hydra vulgaris. The sequence continues at coordinate 37,973,643 of NC_088925.1, forward strand.
AACTGCTGTTTGTATTATTTGAGAATCATTTGAATTTTCAACTTAATGATTAGATTGCTCCATCAGGAATCTGTCTTTTTTTCAGTGTACTGCTGCTGCAAGATGCATTTCCTTGTAAGCTTTAGGTGTAACAGTTAAACAAATGGGCTATAACCAAAAATAATAATAAATAAACCTATAAATATATAATTAACATAAATCTTTATTATGTTTATTTAAAATTAATCAAGTCTTTTTTTTATTTTTTATTTCAGATTTAAGTACTTTACAACTTTTATTATTCATACTCTCGGCCCACCAGATAGAAATTCTAGTGTATTTGTTTTCGAATTATCGAGTTTTTGTTTAATGACATGCAACACTACATCTTCAATATCACGTGGAATATGACTTGATTTATTAACTTTATATAAATCACCAACCATTGTGCTGCAGTTATTTCTTAAATGATCTTTCTTGCACTCATGGTTTATAAATTTATCTTTTAAATAACTTATTCCACATATCTTACATACGATATATAAATGTTTCATTATCTCTAATATATGGAAAGAACTGCAAAGGCTATTAATCACGATGTAGGTTGAACATATAGAACATTTTGCTTCACTTTCGAGTTTACCTTTAATACTTGATGTAATACATAGACTGCAAAACGAATGTTGAGAATCTTTGATCATGACTGGTTGACTCATTATTCTCCCACAAATACATAATGCTATATGTGGATTTAGCTGCAGATTCAATTCAGAAATTTGTTCTTTATTTAAACGTAAGGGCAACGACTCAAGAAACAAGTTTATATTTAATTGTGTCCATCTTTTAAAAATTCCCGGCCTTCCAAGATTGGGACTTGGTTTTCGACCAACCTTACCAAAAATACATATACACTCTTTTGTTGGACATTTTAACCAGCTCTTTGGTATAACCTTGAGTTTTTTATTTCCTCGTTTTTAAATATTTCTCATAGTTGAATAACATTTAAGGCATATTTGTTGTGGGTGAACCTCTAAAGTCTTCATCTGTTTTTATTTTTAAAATATTAAATATTCTTTCAGTCTTACCGGCAGTTGTTAAAGCGTCTTTTCCTGTAAAATTTCCACAAATTCTACAAACTCTTAATAATTTTTGTTGGTGTTTTTCAACCATCTTTTAAATAATGTTCTTGAAAAGCTCTTAACTAAATATTGAAATTACATTTTATAAAAAAATGACAGGTTTTAAAAATTGATAATTTTGGAAAGACAATGAATAATATTTCTATACAAAACAAACCCAAATGTCATAAAAATTTTGCTTCGACCATAATTGAAATGTATATAATGTGTTATTTTAAACCATATTACACTTTATTGTTCCAATTAGTATAGTACAAATTAAAACATAAACTTCACTTGGATTTTGTGCATATAGCAGCTAAAATATGTAAACTACCATTTTATTTGTTTAAATTATAATAAACATATACCAATTTTCTTTAAAAATGTGAGACAATGCTTCAAGCTGTATAGTAAGTTTTAAAACGGTAAATAAATATTTATATATTTTACTATTTGTATCAGACGCATGCGCATAATAAAATCACAAGCTTTCATAAGTATTGAATCTCCGTGGAATACTCACAATATTTTTTAGCAATTTGACTTATTGGGGGGGGGGGTTCCTTTCTTGTTTAAAAACTTAATAAAATAAAAAATTATTGTAATAACAAAAAACAGAACAATGTTTTTTGTCATTACAATGTTTATGTTTATCGCGCATAAAGGGTTTGTCCGTTAATTACATCAACAATGCTACTTTTTTAAATAAATGTAATTACTTAAAAAAGGGAAAATTAGACAGTGTTTGTCGTCCTGTGTGTTAAATACTCGGCCTTCAGTGTTTTCATAAAGTTATTTATGCTCCTATTTTTTAAAAATTGCGTTGTGATTTACAAAGACCCAACACAAACAGAACTAAATAAGCACACGCGAGATGTTTACTTGTAACACTATTATTTTTTTTAAAGATGTTGTTGGTTTGTCTGGGGTGCAAACAAAAAAGATTTATGCAAGTAAATAGTCTACATTTTATTATTTAAATGTTTATAACAGGAGTCGGCAACCTGTGGTTCGCAAGGCTCATGTCGTTCTTTCGATGTCAAGATGCGGTTTTTTAGCTCCAAGCACAAATATATATTATAATACTGAAACAAAGATGTTGGTTCTTCTTTAAAATTAAAATGTTTTTGACAAAAGAGAGGGAAAAGCAGAAAATTCCTACAAAATTTTTTACAGAATTAATGGATAGCCCCAAACCAAAAATGACATTTTTTTATTTTATTAATAAAAATTATGGTCTTTCTTTCAAGATATTTGTTAACAAGTTTTATAAAAGTTGTTTCTATTTTACATAAAAGCAGATGGGTTGTCAACTGAACTAAGGAAGAGTACATCACCACGCCTATGACATAACTTAACTTTTTAAATAAGCCATCCAGCCATGTATAAACGACTTTGATTTTTAGGTTGCATCTTGAGTAAAATTAGGAAATTCCTATAGGTATTTTATTTTATATTTTATATATTCCACCTATTAGCGGTTGTTTAATTACAAAACTTCATAAAATCATTTAGTCACAAAATATGACTCCTTTAAACACTTGCATTTGGGTTTGTTTTTTTTTCTCTGATAAAATTAATAAATCGTTTCTGTAGGCAGCTCAAAATTGAATAATATTATGACGGTCGTTCAAGGTTATTCATTAGTCTTGGTAAGACAAGAAGTACAAACAAACTGAAAATCTTCACAAAAAAAATAGCTTTCTAATTAGGTTTAAAGTCCAATAACATGATATACTTGCTTGCCTTCTAACATTGCAAAATTTCCATTTCTCAATCCAATACTTTAACTTTTCCATCTGAGAAATACTGGCTCCTTTTAAAGTTAGAGTACAACAGGCTGGTTTATCTGCATATAATTTATGTGTATTCAATATATTGAACAAAGTATCCATGTATCAAACAAAGAATCCAAAGTATCCATCCAGCAAACCTTGCAGTTGGTAAAACACTTAACTGAAGTAAATTTGTACTTTAACAGCATTATAATGCAGAAGCAACCTGTTAAATAAAAAACTAGAGTTGTAAGTTTGACCTTGATAGATTAAAGAAGACCTGGGTCTAAGTGTCTGACTGTTAATTTTGATACTAGACGCACAGGGTTTATTTTATGCAAGTTGTACAGAAACTGGAGTGTTGACAAGACAACAATTGCATCATTAATGTCAATGTTATGTTTAAGTAAATTTTTCTAAAACTTTTACGAAATGCTGACCATTAAAATATAAAATGAATATTTTTATCATTAGGCAAGTGTGGTGAATTTTGAAAAAACCAAGCAAAAGTGAGGCACCAGATCTCTATTGTGTAAACCAGCTTCTTATACCTTAGAAATGGTTTCAGGTAGTAAAGAAGGCAAGTCAGCTAAAACTAAGTAATTTAATTTTAAGTTACTTAATTTTATCTTTCAAAACAAAAGCGCCGCCATGACGGCGCTTTTGCTCTATAACAATCCGTTAATATATTTATTTTATACATGAATAGTTTCATAAGATTTTATTTCAAGAAACATTTATAAAGATTAAAAAAGCTTGATTAATATATAATTACATCAGAAAACGAAAATGAAAAGATTTTTTTAACAAAGATGCCTAATATAAAAGTAGTTATTCCTTTGGGATTCAACAACATAAAAAACGTGGTTTAATTATTGTAACTAGAGATGGGCTGATTCTGATTCCAATTCTCCCGATTCCACCGATTCTCAAGGAATCGTCAGAATCGCGATTCTTAACTTTTTTTAACAATTCCGATTCTTTTTTAAAAGACTTTTTAACGACTTTACTTCTTTTATTATTAATCCCTTGAAAATTTAAGTTAATATATACACTCTTTGCCGTTGAGATTTTTTTTTGTTTAATTTACGTTAAATCTTCACTTTCGCATTTAGTATCATCGTTGAAGTTAAGTAACTGTGAAGGAAAACATTAACAACAGTAAACGTTGAAAATAAAAGTGAAAGTTTATACTCTAAATTTCAATTGATTTATTTTTTTCAAATTTAATCAATTTACCGACGGTAAGTATTATCATAAAAATCTTATTTGCTTGTTTTATTATAATAATTATTATTGTTTTATTATAATAATTATTATTCACAAGTCTCAACCCTAAGTCTGAGGATGCGGAGATTAATACTAGAAGCTCTTCTTCCTCAATTAGTTCGTTAAAAATGAAGCCTAGATCTTCATCTACTAAACAACCAACAATACACCAAGTGTTTGGAATGACCAGGCCTCTTACATCTACAGATCTGAAGGCAATAAAAATTACAAGGCTTATTGCTGAAATGATATGCACAGATAACCAACCTGTTAGTATAGTAGAAAATCACGGTTTCAAGAGGTTACTACAGTTTTTGGAGCCAAGGTATACAATACCAAGCAGAAAATACTTCTCGACTATTGAAATTCCTAGCACTTATCAGATGAGATCAAGTAAAATTCAGTTCTAGGCAAAAAAGCTAATCATGTCAGTATAACTACCAACATGTAGAGCTCAACAGTCAATGTTGATTACATGAGCCTAACAGCGCATTTCCTCACAGAAGATATGAAACAAATTCATATTTGTTTTGACGTGGTATCTTTTCCTTATGAGTCCCACACCGCAACCAATCTTGTTAACTTTATGAATGAATCACTTGAGCGTTGGGGAATACTTGAAAAACTCAATGTAGTAGTAAGAGATAATGCCAGAAATATTTTTTCTGCTATGGAATACGGGAAGTTTACAAATATTCCTTGTCTTGCCCATACACTTCAGTTGGTTGTGAAAGACGGCTGCCTCGACAATGAACACATATCTTTACTAACTGCTACCTATAGAAGAATGTAGGACACTTTAAACATTTGGTTAAGTCATACAAACTTTTGAGACAATCTCAGGAGATTCTTGGGCTGCCTAAACACAGCATTATTTAAGATGAGCCAACTAGATGGAATAGCACCTTCCACATGCTGAACTTTAACAGCTTCCACATGTTTAATTAAACAAAAAGATGCGATTCTGTTGGTAACGCCACATTCCCCAAAAGCTACTCGACAAAACAAAGAGTTGTCAACTGGAGAATGGGATAGTTTGGTTCCTCTCGTTGCTGCTTTAAAAGTGTTAGAAGAGGTCACGCTTACTGCAAGTTCATCGAAAGTGATCACATCAGAAGTTATCCCAATAATAAATGCAGTTAACATGTCAATTGATCGCATCAAGGACTACGGAAATTTTAAAGAATCTCTGTGTCAATTTTTGCATCGACTTTACGGAGACTGCGAAAACAAACTTATATATACTTTTGCAACAATATTAGATCCCAGATTTAAAAACAAGATTTTTAGGAGCAGGACGATGGCTGAGAAAGCTGTTACTCTAGTAATTGACAAGTTAAATGCATTGAACATAGACGAGGATCAGTAAATTAAATCTGCCGAAAATCAAGAACCTACCGCACCTGCTCCAGGTGCTGTCTGGTCATTATATAACCAATTATTCAACACAAATTCTGTAGTAAGTATTGTGCTTCTATATTAGTATTGTACTTTAAATATTGCAAGCCTATAAATTGTTTTAATGTTTTAGATTTATACTGCGCATTTCACAATGTCAGACGAAGTAGCAGTGTACTTGAAAGAACCTCTACTTGCAAGTCACGAGGTTGTCTTTGAATACTGGAGGAAATCCAAGTTTCTTAACATGAAAAAACTAGCACAGAAATATTTAGGGACGCCTCTATGTACGGTGTTTTCGGAGCGGTTGTTTAGTACTGTGGGTCTTATCTGCGACCGGAAAAGAAGCCGGTTAAATCCGGAACGAGTGCAAATGCATGTGTTTTTGAACAAGAACCTCCCGTTTCTTAACTATCAGTTCTAACGGTACTAATATCATATGTAAAAGCTGATTGAAAAGACAACATTTTGTGTATCTGATCACTTTTACCATTACTTATGACTATATTATTTGATTCTTAACAATTATAAGTTCCATACGAACATATATATTGTTTAATATTATGTTACTTGTTTAGTTACTATTATTTCACAGGGCCGACGACACGGTTCTCAAAATAGAGGAGGAACACTCCCTTATTTCGAAAAAAAATGTCTATTTATAGGTCAATTTTTATTTAAAAGGGCATGCCCCTGGGCCTTGGTGTCTTTGGTCCTGTTTCACCTGTACCAATATAACTAATTTTAGTGTTTTCACTTTTAAAATCTGCATAAGTATTAAACTAACATGATATAACGGTTAAATTAATAATTTAACTACCAGTTTTAATTAAAATAATAAGAATCGCAAAAGAATCGGAATCGGTAAAGAATCGAAATCGCAACAGAGAATCGGAATTGGCCTATCTCTAATTGGAACATCAAAAAATTTGGTTGTAAAAATCTGAAAAATTTATAAATTAATCTAAGTTTAATCAAATTCTGTTATACAAAAAAAAATTAGATAAGTTTCATAGTTTAGTCTTTAAATTATCAAAGTTAACCATAGAAAGTGAAGTTGTAAATTTAGATGACTTTTAAATAAGGTAATAAAGTAGGGTATTTTTAAGCGTTTAGTTAATGTTACAATAAATAAATGTTTAGACTTCTTTATTCGTTCTATAATCTCGTAAAACAAAACAGGTATACCGCAAGTGAAGAGTTTACTTATAAAAATCAGGAAGCGAGGGGCAAACGGCACTTTGCAGTTCAGGAACTATGTACATTGCATGATCGAAATTGTAGTAGTTTTAAATTGCAGCTTCAAGTCGACAAAGCTTAATTTTGACTTTTGTTATTCTTTGCTGTAATAACTATGTAACAAAAAACTGAGATTCAGCTAATTAATGCCAAATTGGCAAATTACATTAATTTAGAATAACATGTGAAAATTATTGTAGAGAATTTGAACAACGTGACAAAACTAAAAATATTCATTGAAATAAGACTAGTGCCTTATTTCAATGAATATTTTTAGTTTTGTCAATGAATATTTTTAATTTTTGGCACAAAATAAAAATTGAAAAAGAAAAAAAATTAGACGAGTCTACAAGTTCCATGATGTTTATACAATCATTTCTGAAATAAGCACCTTGTATAAATGAATTTCAAGAATTATTAACTGAGAATGTTACTATTTAAGCATCTTTCGATCCTATCAGCCCAATTCATCTCCTTGAAGTTTATCTCCTTGAAATTCTAGGATATGAACAAGAAATAGGACTAATTATTGAGGTTGTTAAAATTGAAGTGACGTTCCCACAGCCTGCAATTTTTTAAATTTTAATAAGATAGGAAATGGTTTCACTTTGTACATTGTTTTTAAATGTTGTCAGACATCCTAACAGTGCTCCACATAATAAAAAGCTTGATTTAGTGCAAATGAATGCAATACAGCCCAATATCGAGAAGGTAAAAAACTAACGTCTTGATCCCAATTGCGTTTATCAACAACGTTTAATGCAAGAGATTCTTATGGTATTGGGTATTGTGTTGGGTATTGGGTATTATAGTATTGGTATTATGGTATTGGGCTGTTAAAGAATTAAATATGACTGCAACCCCAAAATAGTACTTAATATTATTGAAATTTTAAAACGAATATTTTCTGTTATAAAACTTTTGCTAAAACAACTGCATACAGAGGACATCGGAATAAATCAGTTTAAGTTTGGAGATAGGACCCCGGATTCAAAACTGGAGATAGTTCGGAAAGAAAATTGAAAAATCTGAAAGGGGTGAATTTTTTGACGATGCGCCAACATGCGTAGTCAATATAATAGCTTTTAAAAATTTATAGTGTCTTAAACCTGGCTGCAATGGACATTGCTGGAAACACTGAAGTGAAACTCGGTGGTGCTCAAAACAGGCAGCTCTTGAAAGAATTTTTTGGAACATATAAAACTCCTTAACCTGATTCTTTCCATGTTATCAAGTCAGTATTGCACTACATCAAAGATATATTAAACTTTGATTTCCGAGTACCATTCGGTGCTAATGATATGCTATGAACATTGGATTTTTAAGTGCTTGGAAAATGGCGCTGACACCCAAAGAACAAATACAAGTCATAGAATTGATCTACAATTGCTATGCATGGCAATTTAACAGAACTAAAATTAAATAAAACATTTAGAGATCGTCCTTAAACTACGTAACTCAAATTTTTACAATAAACAAAACAAAAAAGATCAAAAAGTTTTCCTTCGCAAAATCTTAATTTAAATCAAAAATCAAAATAATCGATTAAGTTTTAGAGAAATTCGCTGCGTAAAATATCTGTAAACTCTGTCTTTAAAATATATTTTGCGTTGCGTTATTTATGGACAATTCCTTGCCATAAAATAAAATGTTCCAAAGTTCAATAAACATTTACCATACAAAGTGTTTTAACTTCAAACATTTGTACCCAAACTAAAGTCATAACAAAAAAATTAAAAAAGATTTAGTTATCTAATCTTATCCAACCTTATCCATTATCCATCTAATCTTATCCAATACATTGCTTATCTAAGCTTATCATATACACTTGTTATCTAATGTACATTAAAACTAAATTTTTTGTTGTAAACCAAATAAACAATAAAAATCAAACTGATTCAGTTTGAGAAACGCGTAAAATATTTAAAAATAAGAGATTGTTTCAGTAATGTCAAGAGGTCAAGTAACTGTTGTTTAACAACGCATTTTAAATATTTCATCAACTTCAACGTTTTAATATCATTTATGAGAAATAAGTTTCACAATTGTGAACTTATATATAATAAACTATTAGTTCGTAAATTCAAACAAGACAAAACGAGCGTAAATGAAAATTTGCATATTGTATAAAAAATAAATAAATAAATTATATTTTTATTAAAATTTTTTCACATATAAGAGAATACTTTTACCAATCAAAAATGGCGAATAATCTTTTTGAGAAAGTTGATTTTGAACATTTGAATTAAGATCCCATTAAGGACAATCTTTTTAATAATCCTTCTGAAGAAAACTTAAATATTTTTCAAGAAACTCAAATGAGTTTAATAAAAACGCCGTATTTTGATCTCTATGAATTTAAAATTAAAAAACATATAAACTCTTTTTTTATACTACACTTAAACATAAGAAGCATGCGTCAAAATTTTGAGAAAGCTAAAGAATTTTTAGATGTTGTAAATAACACGTTCGACGTCATATCTCTGTCAGAGACTTGGCAAGAATCAGAAAGTCCGTTGGAATCGAATTCTAATTACAGTTTGTCAATTTACAAACTAATTAGCCTACCACGAGGAAATAAATAGGGCGGGAGACTTGGTATTTATATAATTGAAAAGTATTCTTTTAAAATAGTTAATCGAAAAAGTAAAAACATTATAATAGGACGTATATACGGACCACCAAGTGGTAAAATTAGATCATTTCAAGATTTTATCGAAAATAGTGTTTTAAAAATAAACGATGAAAGAAAAAAATTATGTGTTATTGGTGATAGAAATTTGAACGCTCTAACATATCACAAATTTCCTAAAACAAAATCTTTTTTTTGACATTTCATTTAAATACAATGTTTTGCCTGTAACTTATAAATCGACTCGGATAAAAAGAACTTCTACCACTGCCAACGATAATATTTTTATTACCAATTACTTAGAAAAGTCATTTGAGGCAAGTATATTTAAGATTGATGTAAGTGATCTTTTACCGTTATATATTAACATAAAAAAATGTTACAGCTATTTCGGAGGATTTCTTGAGTGAATGTTATAACAGCATTAGTGCTAAAATAATAAAAGATATAAGTAAAAACAACACGTAATAATTTAACAGTTTAACAGTTTATATAGATTAAATATTTATACGTAGCAGTTAGTATAAATTTATATAAATTAATGTTGTATACAAAGAATTAAAATTTCAGGATTTGACATATACATTATATAGTAACTATAATAGATAATTTGATGAAGTATATATCAAATAAATATTGGATCATTTTTACCATATAAAGATAACCCTATATAGATATATAATCATTATATAATGTGATCACAAACCGTTAGAAAATAATATGAAGAATACTTAAGCAACGACTCCACTACGTCTTCAGATGATGTTATTAAGGTTGTAAAAATATGGTATTTGTTTATTTCATAAAGCTGATAAAGAAGTGACTTCAATAAATACGTTATCTTGAGCTCACACTAATAGAACGGACGAAGCAACCCCGTAAAAAGAAATTATTGCTCAAGTTTGAATGGTCTGCGCAAACTGTACATCAACAGGAGAAAACCTCGAAGAAATAAAGATAAACTCAAAGATATTGTGTTTAATTTAGTAGCAGATAATATATCAAATGGACTCACCGAAAAAAGGAACAGTTTTTAAATGACAAAGCATCATAACTTAAACATCAACTCAAGAAGCCATTCAACCTACACCTGCCGCTCATGGGGATTTAAAAGACTAAATTGAGAGCAAGCAATTCTGTATTTTGCAATTAACAAATGAATAGAAGATCTTGTTAAATGATGTAAAACTTGCGCGGAATACTCTAAAAAAACGATGTAAGATATTAATGAGATTAGGCGAAATACCAAACCATCCATTTTAAATTGTACATCCATTTTAAGTTATTTAACTGGAATAATCTGGACTTAATACACTGGTCAACTATAATAGTATTTAATGAGAAACTAATCGAACAAACAAAATCCAATCACAAACAGTGATAAAAAAATTAAAATGACTTTTTTCAGACTTGTTATACCGTAGGGACTATCCCAGACAAATTACTTTCTTAGAATCTCTAAAATTAAGTAAAGAGTGCTAGTTTAAGCATATTACTAGTAGCACGCAATATCAACAACCAAACGGAATATCAACAACCAAACGTAATATCAACAACCAAACGGAATATCAACAATCAAACAACAGCACGCAATATCAACAACCAAACGGAAAGGCAAAGAACATGTATACGATGTTAAAAAATTTACTATCGAATGCAAAAAGTTTAATTAATAAATTTACAAAGAATTGTAAAATAATCCAAAATAAACAATAAGTATTACGACAAAAGTGCAAAAGCATTGGAAAACTTTTTGATTTCACAATGAAAATATATTGCAATCAGGAAATTTTTTACATTAAACAACTACAAACTTGTAATGTCAAAACGTTAAAGAGGCATCCATTAAGTACGTCCGCAGTAATAACACTGATTCAAAACCCTCCCAATGCTCGTGTACGCACCTGAATGCTTTTAACGACATTGTATGTGCGTATTGTTTATTAAAAACTTGAACCTCTACCCCTTTATATTTAACGGTAATTGATATATGTTTATTTTGTTTTATCTATTCTTACTATCTTTGATTTATTAAACTTGTGAAAATTAAAGCTTTTGTTGAAAAATATTATATATAAAGTTTTTGGATTGATAGAGAAAGAGATATAGTCACACTACGTAAGTTCTTGCTGTCTTTAACAGTTGCCCATATTTTAACACGCCCTCCTCCTCCTTTTTACAAATTGATACGTTTTTAGTAAGTATATTTGCGTACGTATTTTATGGAAGACCTCCTTATGGAAGACAAATAAAAAAAAACGGACGATCATTGGCAATAAAACTTTTGAGAACACAAACAACGCTCAAACTACAGACGACGTTAATAAACGTACCTTAATATATATTAAGGTACGTATAAAAGAGAGTCATATGACTCTCATCAAATCGTAAAGAGCTTTAAGTTAACCTGAACGTTATGTTCATAACGAAACGAAGTTTAAAAAAAAAGGAAAGTGTAATAAATGTTACACAAATTTTTTTAAGACAATCATTTAAAATATTTATTAAACATAATCGTTAAATAATTCTACACCACCAAATTCCTTTGGAAAAATATTCAAAACATTCTCTTTAGAAAACTTTTAATGGTTACAAAACTATTTACTTAGTGACAAATCCGCATCAATTTACACGTGAATTGAATAAAAAGCCATAGTGCTAAACTGACGATAGTTGAGATAGATTCAAGAATCTACAAACAATATAAACAATATCATTAATTAAACTATGTTTGATATATATATATATATATATATATATATATATATATATGTAAAAAAAGTTAAATAAAATTCAACACAAGTATCTTTCCTTTACTAACAACGATAAAAACTCTCTTACTCTCTCGCTGGTTATATAAAAAATTGCTGTTTGTTTGTTGTAGTGTTTTGAACGTTGCTTATATATATATATACATATATATTTATATATATATATATATATATATATATATATATATATATATATATATATATATATATATATATATATATATATATATATATATATATATATATATATTCAGACAAACGGAAGAATCTCTCAGCATAAAAATCAATTTGCAAATTTCTTTTGAATTTGCATTTTTTTTTTTTTTTTTTAACTGTAACTGTAACATTTTTAATAAAAATTTTACTAATCAGAAGTCTCTATTTGGTTGCCTCTAAACCAAATTTCACATTAACATCAGAGTCTGAAAGCCGAATAAAAGCAATATTAAAGAAAAATATATTTTATTTTACTTTCTTAAAAAAAATATTTTTTGTATTTAGTTTTGTAATACTGTTAAGATGGTCCTATTATAGAACTCCTATAAGATTAATACTGTCATACTAATTGGTCTTACTAATGTCCTTTAAAGCCTTTACTGAGTATAAAAGGATGCTTTGATATATATGGATATGTACAAAAAATATCTAAATCTCTTTTTTGGGTTTAATAAATCATATTGAACCAAAATATTAAAAAACTTTCTTTTTAGTTCAGGTTATAGATAAAACCTTGAGGAGTAACTTAGAAATTGTATTGGTTAAGTTTTATGCTGAAAATGGTGACTTAAATAAAACAAAAATTGCAGTCTGAGAAAAAACTATAAATAAGAAATTTTAAAGAAAATAACAAACACACAGAAATAGTCAGTATCTGCCAGTCATGAAAGATTGAAAGTTGTTTTTGTTTGTTTGTTCTTCATTTGCAAATATACAAAATGGCAATGGGGTAAAAGAAGCAACAAAAAGTTTGTTTTAATTTTGATTTTTAATTTTAAAGTTTATAAAGTTTTCATAGATAATTATAAAAAATCACTTAAATTTTCATGTTTTTTACCTCAAAGAGAAAGTGCTAGTATTTACTATGTAAAATGTAATAAGCACTCATAAAAACGGATCACACATAAGTTATTTCAAAATCATTTTTTGTAACAAACATTTACATTACATAAAAATACATAATAGCAAAAAAGACAAATAATTTATTTATTAGAAAGCAACTAAGCAAACGCGCCGTATACACCCACACACATTCTTCCAGAGTTATCTCCCTCATAATAGTTAAGAAGATCTTCGTAGTTCCATACTGCAATGTAGTCTCCAATTTTAAAGTAGGTAGGATAATTATAGTTAACGAAAATAACTTCGTTATCGGTTGGTAGAAATCCAGGATACTGATAGTTTTTTGACCCATCAATGTATAAATAATTTAGACTTTGAGATGGAAAAAGAACCAATCTCTTGTTATCCGTAACTGCAAGATTAAAATATCTTTGATCATTAAAACATCCAAAATTGCTTCCTGTAAACGAATCATGACATTTTAATCTCCCATTCAAGTACACAATCTTTATACCAACTAACACACCGTTTTGGTTAATCGGAACTTGTGCAGGCAAATCGTCCTTTGCTTGAAGACAAACTTCTTTTTTTAACGAACTCCATTTCAAATCAAATACAAATCCTGATCCTGAAACTTTTATATTTAGACAAAAATTAAACACAAGATAAAGTGACAAAAAAAATAATAAGTTTATTGGTGTTTATTAGAAGCTTTCTAGTTATGACTTAAAAAACCATTTTATAAAAATAAAGTTTTTATAAATCATTTTTTAAAGTCAAATAACAAACTAAAACTTCTTATAAATACTATAAGTTTATTCAGATATTTCCGTTCGCCTTCTGGTTGTTAACAAAAACGTAGTTATTTTTATATGTAAACATTATTAGTTTTTAAAGTAACATAAAATCTTATAATATTGATGAACATGTATATAAACACATCTTGGTTGTAAGTAAACTTAAAAGTTCGTAGAAGTTAAACAGATATAATGAACATTCATGGTGTTTGAGAACAAAATGAACTTTATTTTTTTCATAACTTTAAAAAATTTAAAAATAATTTATAAGTATAAATCTATATATAGTTAGTTATACTAAACATAAAAAAAAAATTATAAATGTTATACCTATGCATTGATCTAGATAACATTTAACTGTTTCAGATAATTCTCCAACACAGTCATTACCACCTCCGCTCGGAATAGGATTTGTACAAGTTCTTACTCTACTTTTGTTTGCATCACCACACGTTGCGGAACACGCAGAATATGCACTCCACTCGGATAAACCTCCATCAACTAAAATGATAATTTACATGAAAGAACAATATCAATAAAATATTACAATAATATGTTAAGGCTTTTTTTTTTAATTAGTACAGTTTCTTTGTTAAATATTATATGAAATGCTAAATACACTTTCAAAGTAAAAAATAAAAAAAGCACTCTTTGTTAAGTTAATTCTGTTTTTTACGTAATGAAATTTAAAAAGCATAATAAACTTTAAAAAACAAAAAACATTTACATTTCTTCACAATTATTTAGATGTCTTACTTAAACAAAATAATAAAATTTAGATAAATCAAAGCATCAGTACCTGGACAAGCTTTTAAGTTACACTTTTTTGTTTGCGAACGCTCTCCAACGCAATCTTTGCCACCAGAGCTAGGAACAGGGTTTGTACAAGTTCTAACTCTTTGTTCAATACCATCACCACACGTTGCGGAACATGCAGAATATGTGCTCCACTCTGAGAAACCTCCGTCGACTAAAATTATAATATACTTAAAAGATCATTATCAGCAAACAAATAATTAGATTATAAACTTTATTTTTCTTTAATACAGTTTTTATACTATACAAGATATAAAAAGCTAGATACGTTATCAATGTAAAACCTAAATTACACACTATTTGTTCAATTAATTAAAGTTCTGTTTTTTAGGAAAGGCATGATAAACAATAAAAAACATTTAGATTTTTTTACAATTATGTAAATGTCTTACTTAAACAAAATAATAAAAATTCAGACAAATCAAAGTATCGGTACCTGGACAAGCTTTTAAAAAACATTTTTGTGTTTGCAAACGCTCTCCAACACAATCTTTACCACCAGGGCTAGGAACAGGGTTTGTACAAGTTCTAACTCTTTGTTGATTACCATCGCCACAAGTTGCTGAACACGCAGAATATGTACTCCACTCTGAGAAACCTCCGTCAACTAAAATAATAATACACTTAAAAAAACATTATCAGCTAACAAATGATAAGATACTTAAAATTTGTTCTTCTGTAAGACAGTTTTTAGACTAAATAAAATATAAAAAGCTAGATACATTTTCAATGTAAAACCGAAGTTACTTACTATTTGTTCAATTAATTAAGGATCTATTTTTTGCAAAAAACATGATAAAGTTTAAACAATAAAAAACGATTACATTTTTTTACAATTATGTAAATGTCTTACTTAATTATAATTATAAAAAATTAGATAAATCAAATCATCGTACGTTTACAAACTTCTAAAAGACATATTTGTGTTTGCGAACGCTCTCCAACACAATCTTTGCCACCAAAGCTAGGAACAGGGTTTGTACAAGTTCTAACTCTTTGTTTAATACCATTGCCACATGTTGCTGAACACGTAGAATATAAGCTCCACTCTGAGAAACCTCCATTTACTAAATTAATAATATTCTTTCAAGGTCAATATTAGCTTACAAATAATTAGATATTTAAACCTTTTATTTCTTCTTTGGTAATGTTAAAATATTAATAGCTGGATTCTAGATCAAAAATCTCCATTTCGTAGCATGAAATTTCATAAGAACGATTAATTTCAAAAATAAAACACATTTCTGAATTCTCAAAAGTAATATAAAAAATTAAATTAAGTTAAAGTTAAAATTAGAAATTAGAATAAAAATAAAAATTAAAGAGTAGTTAATAGAGTACGTGAAAAATGCAAATCGGTAAAATCCAAACTTTTTGCGAATTCAAACATTCTTTTATTTTTCCTAATTAAACAATATATTTTAAGGATTACATAGTTAAGTTATTTGTAAAACTTAAAAAGACATCCGCTGTTTCATTTGTTTGGTACAAATCAAAAGTATATAGAAGTTACTTTTTTTCTCGAACTGATTATAAGGAACAAGGTGAACAATTTATATATACATATATATATATATATATATATATATATATATATATATATATATATATATATATATATATATATATATATATACATACCTATATATATACCTCTAACGCTCTTAAACGGCTCTCAGATATTACTTTAAATGGATCGCATGACAGTAATCTGCTTTAGGATGTGTTGTACTATATTTTTCTTCCTAATCAAAAACTCTGTATTCTAAAAACCTGTATTTTTAAATAATATTACTAAAAAAAGATGAGATTAAAAATTCCTAAATAATTAACCTACTGGTAATCGTGCTTAAGGATCCAATAAAATTTGCGGAAGATATTAAACAAAATTTAGCAAATATTTGCTTGTGGCTCCATATTTTTGACTGCTTAAACTTTTTTTTCATCATTTTTTTTTTGTCTGTTATATTTATAACTCATATAATAAATTCTGTTTATTATCATTCATCTATCATTTAGCTATTTATTTAATAAAATAAAAAGTCTTTTTATAACATGATTTTTTAAATAAAATTTTATTTTTTTTTATATTTGTCATTAAGATCAAAGTTGATGTTTACTTATTGGTTAAAAAAACTTTTTTTAACGTATTAGTAGACATCAACAGCTTGAAAAATCCTGCCCTCTTATAAAAACATCCTTTATTTTATAAAAGTAAAATTTGTTTGCTTTTTCTGTTACCTGTTTAACTCGTTATTTAATTGACTGCCAATTATATAACCAATCCGAAACATTCTGAAATATAATCTGTTTCATTTTTTCTTTTGTCAGATCGCAAGTAAGAGTTTGCTTATATGAGATAGTCGATTAGTTGTATAAGTGTTTTTTCATAAGGTTTCACTTATGGAGCTATTCTAGCTTTCACATTTTTATCACCTGTTTGAAGTTTTTCGTCACTCGGGCCACTGATTTTTACAATCAACTCCATACCGTTTTTTTTTTCCTCTATATTCTTTGAGCATAGCATGGTCTAAATGACGAACTCAGAGAAAGCATATTGAGCTGAGCGTCGAACTGTTGGCATAACAATTTAACTACTTTACTTGATTGATGTTTCAGTTGGCTAGCTGGTAAAGAATGTGTCTCGGTCCTTCAGTAAACCAGTGCTCGACTTTAATTTTAAACCAAATAGACATCCAAACTCCCGAAACGAAATCAATTATTAATTTAAGGTTTTTTTATGCTTTTAGATCCAAACTTTTCAAAGTCTGGAAGCTGTCAACCATCTGGAATGATTTACTGGACAAATTTCATGTGAAGCCAAGTGCAGGTATATTTCCACTTCTAATGGCAGGCACTATTTTATTCCCGTAAAACTGATCGAAAAATAAATTTTTCATTATTATAAACTTTTAAAGTAATAAGAGGGTTTCTGATATCAACTTTTTCAAGAGATAAATTAATTTCCTGAGCAGCGACGTCATTTAAAATTTTTTTCAATACAGCCGCTTTATTTGTTGCTGCTCAGAGTCTCCTCGTCTAGATTTGCCATTAGATGACGCAGAGGAAGTTAATTTGTATGCAGTGCGCAAACCAGCCAGTTTAGCTTTCTTTCTAACTTCACTTTCAGCGAATGAAATGCTCCGCTAACTTAATGCCTCGTCTAACTACACTGTGTTACCACTATTAGAGTCACTACCTATCGTCTTTAAGCGTTTATCGGTACCACTATTTTTCAAAAGTTCATACATTTTCAGAGCAATTACCTCAACGTGCTTTACATGTTTTTGAACTTCTTCAGTTGTGAAATGGAAAAGATACCTACCATCGGGCTTTTGATATCACACTGTATAATGTATTTCTTTAACTGTTGCTGTATAATATTTAGTTACACCTTTAACAATTAATTGAACTTTTGTATTATCAATTCTGCCACCTAAAAAAAAACAGAATCAATAATGCTAATCGTACATTGAGTGTCAAACTCTATAGAAAGAGATTGCATAATTTTTTCTTGAGCTTGCTTGACTTTATTGTGATCGATAACTAATTTGGTATCGTCTTCTTTAATTATTTCTGCATCCTTCCAAGCTGCAGTCACAATTGCCACTGCTTCTTGTAAGCCTGTATCATATCGTATGTTTGCTAAAGTTATGTTGGAAACACTGTCATAATACCTTTTTCCTTGTAAACGTTCCTGAATTTAATTTTATCAACATATCAACTTGATTTCAGTAATGCTATTTGTTATGCCACTTTCAATACTAAATAAGTCCTTTGTTTCACTAAGTTCAAGTTCAAACCTTTCTTCCTGACTTATAATTATTTGTTGCAGTTCTTCACACACTTTTTTATTCCTTTAACTATAAATAAAGGAATTGAGTTTTCATTAAATAATATTTTGTAAAATACTTTAAGTACAAGTAGATTTAATTATATTCTTTTTATCTGTTGTCTTCACATTAGTAAAATACAAATGATCTTATGTCAAATTTATCTTGAATTTAATTATACTTTTTTAGCTTCAAGTCAAAATCGACAAATATTTTTAATGTAACTAAAATTAATTTTGCATAGGACTTTAATTAATTTTTATTTATTTACTAATAATTGATAAAAAACGTAACTATTTAACTAAAATCTAACTTCTTCCTTCTTTCTTCTTCTTTGTCTAATTTATGTAGCTTTTTGTTTTCAATTAAGTCAACTATCCGATTTGATGTGTACCTGTGGTCCCTATTTTAGTTCTTTGGCTTAGTATAAAAAATAAAATTCTTTAGAATCTTTTCTTCTTTCCGCACGAGCAATTAATGTGGGCTTCATCGTTACGTTCTGACGAACAGTTTTTCTCTTGGAAAGTAATATATTGGCAATTACAATTTGGTATATCAAACAATTTTTCAAGTTTATCCATAAATCTATCTTTATCCTTAAGCTTGCTTTTACCCTAGTAACCAGGTTGGCTGTATTCCAATTATCCATCAATCTTGCAGTAATATAATGTTCGATATATGTTACAGGATATACAAAGAAAGCATTTGAGTGGATCGAGTCATCAATCAACTTTAAGTAAATATTGTTCATTAAGTATTTTATCGGAAAATATGTTCCTAAAGCTTTGATCCACTTCTTTTTCTAATTCTTGATGATATTGACTCTGCTTAAAGATTCAATAGCAAATTTTATGATTAGCAAACCTTTTGCGAAGATGTTGTTTCTTAAATAACATTTTTCGACTTTTTTTTGTTATACAAAATTAGCGTAAAAACTTGTTTGACGATTATAAATTGGCAACTTTTTATAGTTTTGATTTCACATAGCACGCATGGAATTCAAAGTGAGTAGGTTTAAACAATTGCTTGCGTTTAAATATGCTTGGACGGAAAACAGTATTTCTGGTTAAGGTCAAAGTTAATTAGTAATAAGTTACTATGAATATGCAATTTTAAAACACACTTTCCGGTTGCTAAACATATTTTTTTAATTTTTTTTTATTTCTTGTTTTAGCATCAAATCAGTGGTACAGAAGTTTTCAATATACCGAGTTTTCGCAAGAACTTTTTTTTAAAAACTCATAAAGTGTGACATACTCTGCATGGTCGCGCCCATTTTATGTTAAAAACTATTTATTAACCATTAAATAACTTTTCAAGTATAAAAGTTGAAAAACAAACGTGAGTTGATGATAAAGTTCATCTTCGCTGAGCAGAATCGCAAATACAAAACGGATTTATTTATACATAAAGAAAATATTCTAGAACGAATTATTTAGTATTCTAAAACAAATTATCAAAAAATATTAGTTCAAAGTATTATATATTCTTTGTCTGTCAAAAAATATTTTATATGGCTTGATTAGAAAGTGACTGGATTTAAATTACCAATAAAAGACATATTATGTGACATAACATGCGGTATACAAGTTTTTTGTAGAATATTAAAATCTTTCGGCGTCTTAGCATTTTCAGTTTTCTTTAAAAAAGTGAAATTTGTTTGCTCTTTTTCAATTTGCCAAATAGTTCTATCAGGTAACCAAAAAAGTTCGTGCGGTTTTTCCGTATATAATAAAATCACACAAAGCGACAAAAGTAAGCACATTTATTCATCAAAATAGTCACCATTAGCATCTAAAACCTTTTCCCAACGTAAAACAAGCTTATTTATTCCACTTCTAAAAAATTCTTGGTCCTTTGAGTCTATAAAAGCTTTCAACTCCATTTCAACCGCGTCCTGGTCTCGGAACTGCTGTCCTTTTAAATGATTTCCCAGGGAAATAAAAAAATGGAAATCAGTAGGGGAGAGGTCTGGCGAGTATGGTGGAAGAGGCAAACTCTCCCAATCAAGGCTTTGGAGCTTGTCCTGAGTCACGCGAGCGGTGTGCGGTCTCGCGTTGTCGTGGAGAAGCAGAACTCCTCTCCTGTGCACCAGTGCAGGCTGCTTTACAAGCAACAGATCGTGAACTCGTTGCAGCTGTGCTGAGTAGACCAGTCCAGTAATGGTTTGGCCTGTTGGGAGCAGCTCGTAATGCACCACACCAGCTGTAGTCCACCAAATGCAGAGCAAAACCTTCCGCTCGTGGAGATTGGGCTTGGGTGTCTTTGGGATGGGGTCATCGGGGGACAACTAATGGTAGCAACGCTTGGTATTGTTGTACACAATCCATTTTTCGTCGCATGTCAATAAACGATCAAGAAAAGGCTCAACATTGTGGCGTGATAAGAGTGATGTGCAGATCGTAAGCCGTTGCTTCTTGTTGTCAATCGACAATTTGTGCGGAACCCACCGACTCAGCTTTCACGCTTTCCCAATCGCATGCAGATGCAGGCGGATGGTTTTAACACTCACAGCAAACCTCACTGCAAGTTCTTGGCAAGTTTGGCTGGAGTCAGACTCGACAGCGTCCTTCAGTTCATCCTCATCAACCAACAATGGGCGTCCAGAACGCGGCAGGTCTTCGATGGACTTATCTCCCAAAGAGAATCGTTGAAACCACTTCTGTGCTGTGCGTTCACTTACTGTACCTTCTCCAAATGCTGTGCAGATGTTTTTGGCCGCTTGTGTTGCATTCCTTCCAAGTTTGAACTCGTAAAGTAAGCAAGATCGAATAATCGTTGGTTGGGTTGCCATCCTTTCTTTACACAAAACCTTTCCTGTAAGCTCGTTACAAGCCTAGACTATATATGCAGCAACTGCGCGTGACACACGCGTTCTATTACGCAACAAAGCTACTTGCCTTGTGCAATGTGGGTGTTGTAAAAAATGCTAAAAACAATTCAGTTACCAAAAACCGCACGAACTTTTTTGGTTACCTAATAATATCCTTTTTCAAAAGAGCAACCAAGCTGGGATTGAAAAATCTGGTTAAGATGTGAAATAACGTAAATCGTATAAATCGAAGGTGTACGTGAACGTTGGTCGTATACTTTTAGAGAGCGATTCCCTTGTTTTTAAAAGCTTTTTCAAGTTAACAAATACTATTATCTTAAGAAGTAGCTACTTTTTATATTAAAGGTTATCGTAAATTAGATCGGAACTTAGATCTCCGAAAGGTTAACTTAAGTTTTTGATATTCTATTTTGTTACCAATATCAGATGTAATGTTTTTTGCATAGATTTAGTTATACTGCAACTATCTTGAATGAGGTTACATGTCTTTAATTTAGCCATTTTTTAGTTTAAATTTTTTTACACATAATTCAAAATGCTTTTTTTTATAACATATTATGGTTTACCACACAAACAAAAATTTTCTAAAAACATGAATGCAGTATTGGTGCAGTGGTGAAGCGCTTGCCTCATGAGCGAGAAATTCCGAGTGTGTTCCCCACTACGTCCCTGGTAGTTCCGCGCTCAACTTGTTTCTCCGCGCAGCAGCCTTGTTTGTCATTGTTCATATTTTGAAGTTACAGAGTTGAGAGGGGGTTTTAACCATAAGCTGTGTGACCTCCCTGACTTTAATGTCCTTATTGGTCTTAGGGAGGTGTATTAATATCCAATTCTTGGAGCAGTTATGTCAGCATGCTTTTAAGTAAGTTTGCACTTACACAAGTTTTTGTAACTGCATTATTATGGCTTCCAGATGCTACGTGAATCAATTTGACAAGCTTTTGTTATATATGTGGTAAAAATATAGTACAAATACACACCAACAAACTCAAAAAACTCTACAAACTGTTCTATGATTGTGCTGTAGACAAAGAGTTACAATTTTTTGAAAGCAAACTGCCGACCTATCACCTATTTTTTCTATAAGTGAAAAAATTGTTATTCTAATGGCATTCCTGCTCTGTTCAACAAATTTGGTATCAATAAAGAGATGCCACCTTATGTGTAATACACACAAGAGTAGCGCTGCTTTATTGATGCATTAAACATTTCTAAACAAGAAAAAGCTATTAAAAATCAAACGGAAATGTTAATGTGTATCCACTATGATACAGAAAATTGTCTGTCTGTGCTAACTTCAAGGTCATTGCGATTTTGACGGACCTACAGCAAGAAAACACAAAATAATTTTGTTGTCTTTGCCCCAAGAACAATTAAATCCATGTTAAGTACTATAAAAGAAAGCTTTGGCCACTGCACAACGTGATTATTTCCGGTAATAAAAACATTAACTACCTTCATTTAGTTGAAAAACAAAGTGCAATACTTCCACCTCTAATTAATAACCGAGTCTTATTAAGTAACTAGTGAAAGCTCCTGATAAAGAAAAAGCAGCTTTCAGATACCTGGATTAGAATTTTTTTCACATTTGACGAGGCCAAGATTAAAGAAAACTTTTGTAGGGTTTGATAAAAGATAACTCCTAGGAGATGATGATTTTGAGCAGAACATGGTTGACCTTCAATTGACAGCTAGAAAGCATTTCCAACTATACGCAATAAATTCCTTGTATCGAACTTCTAACTACATAGATATCAGTGCAAAAAGTTCAGCGTTTTTGATGTTTGATAAAGCTATCTTCCAGATATGAAGTAAAATCCAAATATTTATATGTTTACACTTGTGTCAAATAAAGATGCTTTGCAAAAAATTGCGATGATTCCAATCTGGTAACAAAAAGGGCACTTCCCCAGTAATTTGAGGGAATAACACATTTAAAACGGCCACAACTTTAAAAAATGTGGATGTTTAAAAATTTAGTTAAGATTAGTAGAAAAAAGGTTTTATCTACTTGTTGTTGCTAGGAGCAATTGCCGCCAAACTGTTGAAGCTTTTTTTTCCCAGGTTCCAATCATTGCAGTTTTTTGCCAAGCTTTTGTATTTTACATAAGTATAAACATATAAATGTTTGAATTTTGCTCTTGTCTTGCTGTTTCAAACATCTAAAATTGATGCATTTGCCACTGGATCTCGTTCCACATCTGCTCCACTCATATGAAGCTCTATGATGAAAAATGTCCTTGAAATTCAATTTTCTGATGTCATGCATGAAATTTACCATAACACTATTTGTCGTGGTTAGCATTTCTACCAAGATATTGCTGAAATGGAGAAATGATACCATGGAAAATAATCACCTGCATTGCTTGTAAACTGTTAGTAGATGTTGTAACGCGATGCCCTTGACGTACCGTAATAGCAAAAACCTATTACAAAGCACTTCTCGTTTTTATTGGAAATGTTTGTAAGAATAATGTTATTATTTATTATAGTTTTTTAAATACTGTGAAGTGTGCGATAGTAGAAAAATACTGTAAAAATTCAAAGATTTCAAAAATAAAAATTCTTTAAAATTAAAAAATAAATTCCGGTTTTCCAAATAAATGATAGAAATAAACGGACTTAAAATTTGAATCAAAAATTTGGTTTTACGCAATTATTTAACGGCAATTCCTTCTAATTGTATTTCTTTTGAAACTTCAAACATTGATAACAAAAAAAATTTAAATACTACAAGTTTTGACATTTTCTTCCAATTAATGCTTTATAAATAAATTTGAGCTAAACTATTTTCTCCTTTTAAACAAAACAATCTTAGTCGGATTCAGGTTTACTGAATTTTTAGTATAATTGTTTTAATTAATTTGGTAATTTTATATTTAGTTAAATTTACAAATTTTATTTAAAATATTTTAAAAAATAGTGTTTTAAAACCTTTAAAACCAAAAAATAGACAAAAATGACTTAAAATGAACTAGTGGTAAAGTTTAAAAACTTAATATTACAAAATTTCTTGAAACTGGTTCTGAATTTGGTCTTCGACAAACGAAATAAAAGTAAAACTTACCTTTACAAATATTGCCATACCAATCACGACAAATACCATTAAGCCCTAAAAAAATAATTTTAGTAATTTTTTCATGGATATATTGATATCCCAAAAATAGTTTACAAATGAAAGTTTGCATGGTTTAGCTCCAATAAAGATTTAACGCGTTTAAATAATTTAAAAGCTTTTTTAATTATACTAAATCTCTATAAAAATACAAGTTCACTAATACATTTCTTTATCTCGTAGCAGAGAGGGCCCGTTGGGAAGTGGCGGAGGCGGTATCTAGCCGCCGGACGAAATTTGTAAGTCGACAATATGGACACTGAAGTTGGCAAAATTTAATCTATAGTTTGCAGTCGGCAAATATCAGCCAACAAGGGTTGTTTTTTTTTAAGATCTTAGTTGGTAAAAAAAAATTGTAAGACTTTTGCTCGGCGAAAATCACGTACTTCAACCACACCATCCCCCTACCCCACATTTCCCTCCCCTCCCCCCCGCCTTCCTTTCTCTTTAAGTTCTTTTCGGGACGACTCTGTTTTGTTGTCAAAAAAGACTTTTATGGTAAAAAAAATAGTCACTTTTAACAACATTATAACAACTTCAAGATTTAAAATACATTTTAATGTCGTCTAAAAGTTAAAAATATTAAAATAATAATCGTTTTTTAAAAAACTGACTTTACGTTTTTTTAAATAATAGTGTTTTTCTTTTTGTTTTTTTGAAAAGTATTTTTAAAACAAGCGCCAAGTGTTACTACATTGACTATCTTATAGCCTGTAGTTATAAGAAAGTGTTGTTACATTGACTATTTTACAACCTGCTACTACAAGTAAGTGCTGCTACATCGACTACCTTATAACCTGCTGCTACAAGGAACTGCTGCTACATTGACTAATTATAAGAACGCTGCTAAAAGGAAGTAATGCTACATCGACAATGTTAAAGCCTGCTTCTACAAAGAAGTGTCGCTTCATCGACTGTGGGTTTAGTTTGGAGATGCAACCTATTATATATATATATATATATATATATATATAATATATATATATATATATATATATATACATATACATATATATATATATATATATATATATATATATATATATATATATATATATATATATATATATATATATATATATATGTATATGTATATATATGTATATATATATATATATATATATATATATATATATATATATATATATATAGATATATATATATATATAGTCTTCCATATACGGGTCTTTATAAGTCTATTACACACCGACTTTTTCTATACATTTTCCTTTAAATATATCCTGGCTTTCCGGACCCATTAAATGCGAGTCTTTATCAAGGGTACCATTTTTTTTATATCAATTCCACTCTGATCATTTCTATACCTATTCTTTTTTTACTTCAATATTTTTTATAAAAGCTATTCATTCTAAAAACTTGCTTTCATAAAAAATCAAGAGCAAAGAAATTAACATGCGCACCTTTTCCGTATATGTTGAGCTTATATAAAATTAATAATTATGCTTATTTTCTCCAAAACACATTTAATTGATAGGTCAGTGGTTTAGTGAGCTGTCATCAGTGTCGTTTCGGGGTGTTTGCGACCTCTCCTTAGCTTAATATACTTTGAAGTTTTCTAAACCTTGCTTATATATTTATAGCAATAAAATAATAATACAGCAAAATAGATTTTTATTTGATAAAATAAAATTTAAAATTTTTCTCACTTTACAAATGTATAATACACGACAAAATTTGTTGAGTTTGCAGGCAGTATATGGAACACTGCCTGCAAACTCAACCAATGCTAAGGACGTTTGTACGCTATACATATGGCAGAACTAAGAAAAACTTAGGTCATTAAAAATTATAAACGTGGCCTTCGCTGCAAAACGCTAATCTAAAATTCAAGCCTATAAAGTTTTTCGCAGTGACGTCAGTTTGTGGCAAAAAAAAACTTTCTTCTCAGTGTAATTAAGGCAATATATAAGTTATTCAAATTCTTTCATTTGGAATTAGCATAATTTTGACAGCGTACTATGCCCAAACAAGAGCTTTAGATTCTATAATTTTTATTGCATCAAGTTTTTATTATGTTTAAAAAAACTTTTTTCTTTTTTTATATAATTTTCAAAACTTTTTTATTACACCTTATGTGAATCTAAAGAACACTATTTTTGAGCCTTTAGATCAATTCCGCTTAACAGCGTTAGTTTAATTTTAGTAAAATTTTTTGAAAAGGTGCCTTAATCTACCATAGATTCTGGCTCTAATCGTTTCTAGCACATAATAATATAATATAATAGTCAAAACTTAGGATTTCTATCAACTTTCAAAAGAAATTGTTAGAATCCCGGAACAAGAAAGCGCCTAAAATTAAGATATATTGCCTATAAATGATCAAAACAGATCATATTATTAAACTATGACGCTCATTTTACCTAAAAAGCATTTTTATTTACAATTTTATTCAAATTTGAATAAGCCATCTTTATTTTAAAAAGATTTTTTTTTTTTTAAATAAAAACATTTGGTCTGCTTTTTTGTTACATTTTCATTTTATCTTGCAGCAAAAAATTATCATTTTATTTATTTCAGTCTTTTTATGATTTACAGACCTGATCATTTTACGGCCGATTATTTTATCATTTTAAATGTTGGAGTCAGCAAAAAATTATACAGAAGCGGTATTATTTTAAAATAGCCTTAACTGCACCGACTGGGCGTCTAGTGGAGTTTTACATTTTTTGATTAATTTTAGTTATGCATACAATTCCAAAAAAAGATATTAAACTGTTACAGATGAAATGTGTCGGATAAGAGTTTGTATTTATTACAATAGTAATAAATAAATAGTTTTTAAAGAATTAACATAGTAATGACTATATTTAGTCTTTTATAGAATATATCCCATAAAAGTATATTCTATATATTTTTAATAAAAGGAACTTTCCTAAATAATTTAAACAAAATATACCTTAAAGGTTTTTTGACACAAAGTGACGTCACAAACGCAAAAGATTAGGCTTTAACGATTTACGATAAAGCCGAGTCTATTTTATTTAATGGTCTAGTTATACGGAAACATTTTAAACAAAAATTTTCCGCTTTTTTCTAATATCTAAATGACTTTGCTAAGAAGAAGATTACGTAATTTTAGCAAATCATCAGAAATTATTAAGAGAGAGGGGCAAATCTAAAAGCAAAGTATCAAATTTTCCACTTGGATGAAACAATATATTTCGCGTTTTTTCAATCTTGTCAATTTTTTTAAAACAATAATATATACAAAAATTCACAACAAAACAGCTTGAACAATAAAGACTTTTAATTATTAGAAAAGTGTACTTATATTACATACGATCCTGAAGAAAACGTGATATATGTAGATTTTTTAATTTGCATATAACATATATTTGTTTATATATATTTGTTTATATATATTATTTTTAAATATATTTAAAGCAAAAAAATAAGTATAGCAAAAAAAGAAATTGCAAAAATAAAATTTGATTTTTTCTTTTAGCTAGGGTCTTTTCCTTTTTTTCCAGCACCTACTGGAGTAGCAGGACTATCATAAATTTTTTTTAAACTATTTCCAACTTATTAGAACTTTATGCATGAGCGCATTAATAACATAAGTATCTCAATCATGACACATGCGCAACAAATTTTCCCAGTTTTTTGATATTTTTAAAATTTTTAAATTTTTTAAAACCTTTTCTTTTATTAACGAGTGTAATATCGTTACATATAATTGAATAAAGCTCAACAAAACTTCAAATGTGTATATATATATATATATATATATATATATATATATATATATATATATATATATATATATATATATATATATATATATATATGGATAAATATATATATATATATAAATATATAAATATACATATATACACACACAACGTATTACTGAAACAGGTGATTGCAGGGGTTTTAGTAAATGCTTCAACTAACTTATATCCTGCTGAAGGAGTATTGCCGTTTCATCGATTAAGGGTTTGGGCAGGGGCAGAAATCTTTTCTTTCTGTATTCTTCAAATATAAAACCAATTTGTTCCCGATTTCTTTTCATAATTTTTATGTCAAAAAAAAAAACAATGATAGTTTTTATGCAATAATGTTTTTATGTAGCATCTTCGTTTTCATTAATTTTAAAAAAGCCTATATTTTTATTAGTTTTATTTGGTACCTTTTTCCGCACCCAAAAAGTATTAATAAATAAAAGAAGTTATTTATATTATATTTCTCAATGAATTTATCCACGCCCCTTGAAACTACTTTTGAATAACAAAAAGTCTCTACAAAATAAGTTTTTTTACACTTTAAAAATATACTAGTGATTGCTGTTAAATCATTACATTATTTTTTGAAATATCAACTGCATGCAAACATTCAAAAAGCTAAAAAATATTTTACATAACGTTTTCTTTCAAAAAAGTTAGGTAAAGCTGCAAGTGAACTTGTTTATGTTTATAAGCATACTTATAAGCATAAACAAATTCAAGCAAGTTAGGTATAGTAAGTAAAAACAAACAAGTTAAGTATAGCAAGGTTCAACAAAAACACTGTAGTAAAAAAAGAAAACAATAAAACACCAAAGCTAAATAACAAAATCCAAAAAATTATATATATTTTTTTGATTTTGTTATTTAGCCTTTATATTTAGAACCGTGCTATTCTAAGCTTGTTTGTATTACACGTGTTATTTTATTTTTATTATTTTTGTTGTTGTTGATATAGTTACAATAATAAGGAACAACAACAAAAAAAGTATAAACCTTTGTTATACATTTCTGTTAGTTATTTCGATTTGTTTTTTTTGTTTGTTTTTTTTATAATAATAAAAAAGAGTAGTGCTGTGTTACAGACAAAGTCTGTCCACTGCAAGGCATTTTTTATAAGCTCATTTATAAAATTTAAAAAATTTATAAAACAAACATAAAGAAAGAATCAGCTGATATTTCTTATTTTAACTCTATGAATTATTAAATTTTAAAAACAGTCCAAGAGTCCATCTAAGAAATTTGAGATTTCTTAAGATAAAAACTTTTAAATCCATTAATTGTCTAAATCCAATATTCATGAAAAATCTTTTCAATAAAAAACATACCACGTATAAACTTCGTTGTAGCAAAAAACTGATTCTATCTCCTAAAGGCTCCATATATGACAATACATGTTGTACATTATATAGAGCCACCTCGCTCTGGAACACTCTAAATAACGAGACCATGTCCGCAAAAAGTCTTGAAGTGTTCAATAAATATATTAAGAATTGGATGGTTATAATTGCGTTTGCGAAATTTGTCGTTTTTATAATTTTATTTTGTTTTATACTGACTTATATCTTTAACAAGAGTTGTGTAATCATTAATTTTTTTAAATATTGAAACAATTGTCAATTTTCATGAAATTTTTTTAATGAAAAAATTGCAATTTTTTATGAGATTTATATTTGTGTGTGTAAGTACCACCTTAATTGTCAATTTAGAATACATTTGTATTTAGCGGGTTCATCTTATAATTGACAAGCTGTTTCGACCCGTATGAGTAGTATAAAAGTCTTGGCTTTTTTTTAAACGATTTACAGTGCTAACGTCCTAACCATTACGTGGGTTCCACCACTAAGTAAAAAAAATTATTTTAGTTTTTTCAAATTCCCCGCTCTTTCAAATACAAAACAAAATAGCAATTAAGATTTTTAATTATTAAAAAAGTTGTATATTATACTATATTATTCTTTTTTTACACATGTATTATACACGACCGTTGCATATACGTCCCGCAAACTCAACGTACCCTATTAACGTTTACTTTTACTGAAGACTGTGTACTAAGTTGAAATAAAAATTATATTTTTTATATTAAATTTTTCTACCTGATTTTAATATTAACTTTAAAAAAACGAAAAACTTTGTCCGAGATGAACAAAATTGGACCAAACTTACCCCTGCATCAATTTTTGACTAATATTACATACTATTGAGAGCAAAAACTCTTTTTGAAAATATGTTAAAGAAACCACATATGTATAATCCAAAAAAAAATCAAAAAATATAGACCTCCTATACAAAGACTAACAGTTGTTTAACCAAACCTGTTTGAAACTTGTAAACAGGTTTGGTTAAACAACAGTTTGAAACTTTCAAACAGTTAAGTACATTAGCACTGAAACTTAATGCAGTTTAGTACATTAGTGTTTGAAACTTTCAAGCAGTTAAGTACATTAGTGCTGCACACTGCAACATTAGTGTATTTTGAATGGCAACTCTTGCCATCCAAAATATGCTATTCTGCTGTGTGCAACTCTAATGTATTTAAAAATAATACGCTGCTAATTAAACGAAAACACGCTGTGAGAATCATTGTAAATGTGGATCGCTTGTCAAACACTAAAATTATTTTTAATAAAACCAAAATACTTAACATATTTCAGCTTAACCTTAATTTTCCTTATATTAATGCTCAAAGTTACCATCTTATTTAACTCACTTTCAAAACAATAAATCATTTGTATCTTAAAAATACCCATCTTATTTAAATCACTTTCAAAACAATAAATCATTTGTATCTTAAAAACACCCATCTTATTTAAATCACTTTCAAAACAATAAATCATTTGTATCTTAAAAACACCCATCTTATTTAAATCACTTTCAAAACAATAAATCATCATTACACAACACGATTAAGTTATAAACAATTAAGTTTAACCGAAAACAAACTATTCTGCTACTAAGTTTTTGATTGCAATCGAGTTCCTGATTTATGGAACACGCTAACGAATTAAAAACAATGATTTAAAAACTATTTATTTCGTTCATCAATTTAAAAACAAAACATAAGAAAATTTGTTCATAATTGACAACAATTTAGAATTCTTTTAAAAGTTTTAAATAGGAGTAATCATTTGTTGTTGTTTTTTACTACATTCTTGATAATATAAAATTGATTTCTTATCTATTCATATATTTATTTGTTTCTTAAATACTATATTCATGTTTTAAACCATAACTGTTTGTTATGTATAATTGAGTTTCTAATAAAAAAGTTATTTAAAGTAAACATTACAATATATATATATATATATATATATATATATATATATATATATATATATATATATATATATGTATTAATATATATATATATATATATATATATAAATATATATATATATATATATATATATATAATATATATATATATATATATATATATATATATACATATATATATATATATATATATATATATATATATATATATATATATATATATATATATATATATATATTGTACATTATACTAGGTCACCTCTTTCCTTCTTTTGTTGATCATGTGTTTTTCTCATTTTTATTTATTTAAAATTATAAATTAAAAAATAAATTAAGGTTAAAAATAATTTTTTTATATTAATTGTTATTATTACATAAAAATCTTTTTATACTTGTTTCTATATTGTAGTTTGTGCATATATTACCTTTCCATTTAATAAAAAAGTGTAATTTAGGACATAACGTAATTTTTTATTTGTTTTCATATTTTAAAGGGGCTTGGCGATTAGACTGACTTTGTCTTTTTGCAATCAAAGGTTCTAAATTATGGAACACGAGTGTGTAATGTTTATACATTTTAACTAATTTTGTAAATTTTTCTTTATGGTGAAATACATAAAAATATTTAAAATACTAAAAATAGAAGCTTTCAAATGATATTATATTAGGTGTGTTTGTATTATCCATCAATCTTATCACCAAAATAGTCAAACTGACCTACATAACTTCCAGTTATCAATTATTTATAGATTTATTTTGTTTGAGTTAAGCCTATAATACAACATTTATATACATTTGATATCTACTACAAATTAACAGAAACTTCCTAGACAAACTAACAAAAAAAAAATGAAAGAGGCTGCTTCAACAATAATGCTGGCCCTAAAAATTTGGCTAAAACGCTTAACAAAAAGTGTTTCAAACTTTTTTAAGGTTTCAAAAAAGTTGCACAAAACTCCAATTGCTGACCCAAAAAAAAATTAACTTTCAACTCAATAAAGACTAACTAGCCAACTGTTTCATATATCTGCTGACCAAAGCAAAGATCTATAGAAATGCTGTTGTGCCAAAGTTAACATGGAACCAGCTAGAGAACATATTTTTCTCAAAGTATAATAGAGTCAAGGAAATAATAAATTGACTAAGAAGGTTCAGGAAAATTTTAGAGTATCCAATGCTTACAGCGTTTTTAAATCTTATTAATGCAGTGCTACTAGATTCTGTCGTTTCTGCAGCACTTCATTCTTTAAAACGGCCTGCTATTGATGAAAACACTTTAGCATCATCATCATTTTAAAAGCAGATGCAAATGTCTCTCTCTGCTCTTTGATTGCTTTGTGACCGTCAAGGACTTTCAGAAAGATTTGATGCAGCTATGATCAAAGCAAAAAAAGATCAAAACTTACTATTTTCCAAAAGCCATGAAAGTTAGATACAACCTGATCGGTTTTGAAGTCCAATTAAAGTTGTTGCACTTCGATAGCTAAAAAGACCAAACACTCAATTTGCCAATAATTAGAGAACCACAATCATGTAGTAGTATATGCCCTTGACTAAGGAACCAAATGTAGGCTGCGTGGGATACCGTTAATATTTTAGAGGTACAGCTGAAGGATTAAAATTTTCTTTCATTTATGTTCTAAAAAACACAATACCATATCAGATTATTGCAAATGCTTGACTGTAATGGAATAATGTAAACACTGGAAACAAGGGTGGCGTTATTAGATTGATTGAGTTAAAACTTCAATGACCTCTAAAACATTACTTTGTTTGCTACATGCAATTGAGTATTTACTACACCATTTGATTGAAAAGATTGGATAAACCAATATATGATCTTGATTTTATAAAGTTTACGCCTTCTTCCTTGGTAAGGAAGAAAGCGTGAACTTCCTAGTTAAATGCTCTTCTGCGCTGCTCTGTGATAATATCGTATAGACTTCTGAGAGTTTCTTAACAAATATACACTCATACACACACTTGAAAGTAAACATTTTGTATTACATGCTGCTATTCAATTTTAAAACTCATTCTAAAAATAATCATTAAAAGTCTAATGAAAAGCAGTCTAAATAATGAATCATAGTATCCTCCAAAAGAAGATAATACAAATTAATATTTAAAATAAAATATTTCACATCTGGAAAATTCTGAATGCGGACAGAAACTGTCAAATGCGGTAAGATATTGCTGTAAGGTATACCTCGTAATCATACTCGCTAATCTTGCTTTCATTTTTAAAGTTTTTCTATAACCATCATCTATAATATTGAATCATAGTATCCTCCAAAAGAAGATAATACAAATTAATATTTAAAATAAAATATTTCACATCTGGAAAATTCTGAATGCGGACAGAAACTGTCAAAGGCGGTAAAATATTGCTGTAAGGTATACCTCGTAATCATACTCGCTAAACTTGCTTTCATTTTTAAAGTTTTTCTGTAACCATCAGATGGTTATAGATGATGGTTATAGAAATCAAAGAAAAAAATGAATTCAAGAAAAAATTATTTTCACTCAATCTCAGTGGGTATTAACGCTACCAATAAGTTCAGTATTATGATATCATAATAATACTGAACTTATTATAACACTACCAATAAGCTCAAATTTAATTTTGTTGCTAAATATTGATTTTGAGAAAACGACGATAAACTGAACAACTCATTGATGCGCATCAAGAGAAATTGATATTTTCCTTGCCAATTATTAAAACAAAAAAAACTTTCACTTGGTCTAATAAAATAGATAAAAGATTTCAGTGTTACTAATGTGAATGGGGAACTAACTCAAGATATTTAGTTTTGTGACTTATAAAGGTAACTGATTTCATATTCAATAAAATAATCATCACGCTATATTTTTGAGGTAATCAACAGATTTTTGTTATTAGCATTTGGTATTTAAAGTTAAATAAACGATTACTTATTTATGAATTAAATTTAGATATAAATTTAAAATAACTTTTTAGTGATAAAAAAAATTAAAAAAAATTTTATAATAATGGAGTTTATCGTCTTGAAGGAAAAAAAAACAAAAAATTTAATAGATTTTTTTTCTACACATAAACAAATTATTCATAAAATTCAAAAAAAAAACAGTGGAAAACAGAAAAATAATTTCAGAAAACATAAAAAAAACGTATAAAAAAATCATTTGACTTGGATGAATTTGATGTTTCGATTTTTTTACATTTTACTGCACATAAAAAACAACACATGCAATACTAATTTGAGAAAAGATTTTTTAAAGTTTAGGCATTCTAAAAAATTTAACAGCACATATTTTGTTTACTAGTAAAACTGACATTTTGGTAATTTGTAAAGAAGTTATTTGTTGTACAAATCAAGCAACATTTAAAAATTTTACCTTTAAATGAGTTTACAAAAAAAATTGCTTACCTTTCAAAAATGGAAGCAAGTAAACAAATAAAAAAACAACTGAAAACTTCATCCTTTTTTTTCATAAGAAAAGCTAGTAATAAATAAAATGAATGTCAATTGTTTTAAAAGCATTTAATATGAACTTTTTATGATTAATTTAAAGTAAGTTTTTATAGAAACTTTTCAACTATAAAAACGAATGTATAAAATTTAAGAAATACAAAACGCAAAAATGTACAAAACCATTAGCTTTACAACGGGAAACTTTTTGTTTTACTAAAGGGAATTTAACAATTTATTTATGAATTATATTTTAATAGTAAATTTTTTTATTTATTCAACAGTTTATTTAGTAAACGTTTGGATAGTTTTTAATATTTTTAATGACCAGTTACGAAAACATTTTATGCTTCAAAAATACTTTTTGTGGAACAGTTTTTCTATATAAGTTAGTTCAAAATGAAGGAAATCCCTTTAAACAGGTTACACTTAACACAAAGGTCACACTTAACACACAGGTAACATTTCACACACAAAAACACCTCGGACGCAAAAGAATTGTAGAACAATTACATAAGTTTTCAATTTTTCAGTTAAAAAACTTAAACCTAAGATTTTATTAGCAACTCTTTTTACCCATCATTTACTTATCATTTTTACTTTTTTATAATAAATTATAAAAGTTATAGCGAACAGTGGAGAAATCAACGAAACGCATAATTTCAATACTATGCCATACTTACTGAATCAAAGTTTCAAAAGCAATAATTAAAATTTTAAAAATTTGAATGAGAATTAAAAATCAGAATAAGAAAGTAAACTTTGTTGGGTAGATAATTAACTAGATAAAAAAAACCACTAATCGTACGATGATTTTATATTCACCAACAAAACATAAGTTTTGTTTTATTATAAATCATATTTTTGCCTCTGTTTTTTATCTTTTATAATGAGCGTCCAAATTTATGCGTGACCCGATTGGTAACGTTTTATTCAAACAGTGGCGTAGCTACCATATAGCAAGAGAAGGCAATGTCTTGGGGCCCACACAGGGGGTCTTTTACCAGAGGCCCTTTTCCCTAAGTTACTTCGATTTTTTCAGGCAAAAAACAACCGTGTAAAAAAAAACATTTTGATGAGGTTATCGCATTGACAGCAAGGAACAATTATTCAAGGTTGATGTATTTTATTTTGTTTTGGACAAAACAAATGCTCAGATTAAAAAGCGTTTTATAGGGATGCAAAACAATTTCAAACTGTTTTGGATTTCTTGAACCCAAAAACATTTTTGGTTTACCAGAAGCTTTTGAAGTTATGCGCCAACCTTATAAACAAATACCCAGAAGTGATATTATCTGAGTTTCAAATTCAGTTTCAACACGCAATTTCTCTAATAAAAAATGAATAAAATGAAAAAAATTTCAAAAAAACTTTTACAGAATTGTTTCTCACAAATTAAAACTGCTTAGAAAATGAATTTTCTGAAATCTTTACTACTTTAAATGTTGTTCTTTACACTTCCAGTGACAGTAGCCACTGTTAAACGGTCATTTAGCAAATTGAAAATTATAAAGGATTACAAAAGAAATAAAAAGACAGCAAAACTAGATTATACAGATCTTGTCAATGATTTTGCAAACACAAAAGCGAGAAAGAAAAGTTCTAATTATTAATATTCTAAACTTTTTCTAAAGTTTTCTAAAGTTTTAATATACTTTATCTAAAGTTTCTTAAAGTTTTAATATTGTATTTTCATGAACGACTAGTTCACAAACTTTTCAGCGTTTTTAATTTTGGTTTGTTAATTTGTTCAAATATTTTATTGATTTTCAAACAAAAACAAATGTAAAACTACGAATACAAAATTACGAAAACAAATTTACCTTTACAAATTACATTTTGCCGAGTCAGGTCATGTGGGTGGGTAGGGGCCAACCACGGGTTGTTACCTATGGGCACAAAATTTCTAGCTACGCTACTGGATTCAAAATCAGAAAAGGGTTTTATCAGCAGAGAATGCAGAAGCAGATATAACAGATTTTACAAATTTCATAGAAAAATGGGCTCTGGAAGATGCAATCAATAAATATATTTTAAAGTTACTAAAATACGCGTGTATTGTGATATTTAAAACTTTTGTTAAACCTTATTTTTCTATATTTATTTTTTTTAGATTTTTATTTTGCAAACTTTTTATTTCAACCGACTCCTGAAATTTATAAAGCTTGTCAGTATTAACATTAATTTGTTTGTATAAATTTATATGTGTGGAGCCCCTAAATTAATAATACACTCGGGGCTCCAGAAGAAGAAGAATGGTCTAGTTTATTATACTGCTTACTATCGTCCTATATCATTACTTCTTGTATTTTCAAAAATATTTAAAATTGTAATTTATTATAATTTTTCTGATTACATAAGGTTAAACACACATACCAATATTGAACTTGCCAATAAAATACCCGTATCTCATTAAATATCTCCTAATTTATAATATTTTAATTTTTATTTAAATAATTAATGTTATATTTATTTATTTAAATAATAAAATATTTAGTTTTATATTTATACAATTAAATAATGAAATACCCATTAAATATCTCCTAATTGATAATTTCTAGTATTACTTGTTCACCATTGATAAAGGTAAACAATATTTATTGTTATTTATTTATTTATATTGATGTTTATTGTTATCTCAAAAGCATTTGATACTGCCGATCACAAAGTTTTACTTTCAAACTTAAAGCATTAAGTTAGAGCGGGCTACTTAGCATAGGAGCATGTTAGGCAATTAAAATATCTTATAAGCAATGTATCACATGACAAAATATCTAATGGATGAAAGTCAGTGAATTAGAATGCTAACACAATGCACAACAAAACAATGCTG
Source organism: Hydra vulgaris (assembly GCF_038396675.1). Classification (NCBI taxonomy): domain Eukaryota; kingdom Metazoa; phylum Cnidaria; class Hydrozoa; order Anthoathecata; family Hydridae; genus Hydra; species Hydra vulgaris. Next base: position 38,011,581 of record NC_088925.1, read on the forward strand.
GAAAACACTTGAGTAAGGTACACGGTTACTTTTTCTATTTTGAACCGAAAAAGTAAAAAAAATGTTTTTGCTATTTTTCTCTTGTATGCTGATAAATTCTTTTATCTGTCTTTACTTAAGTGTTGTGCTGCTTAACCTTTATTTAACCAATTTATTGGACTTACAACTAAATTATACCCATCCTTTTCAAGTCTTACTGTTCTCTTTACAACCTAGCTAACGTGTCACCTTGTCTAGAAGGGGTAAGACGAGCAGCTTTGAAAAACTTAATTAAACTTAACTATTGAACACAATAAAACAACTTTGATGAAAAATAATTTAGCGGTACATTATTTATATATATTTTTAAAATTAGCAATTTTTAAACCGGGCTTATAAGTTCAAGATAGTTAAAAAAAGTAATATTTTTATATTATATAACACTTTCTTACTGTTTAATTTTTTTAATTCTCTTGCTTACGAAGTTAAAGTATATAGAATAAAAAGTTTATAAATTATACACACGTTAGTAAAAGTTTTATTGATGATTCACCCAAGTTTCATAGCATGCATATTCATATATTTGTTAATTGTTTAACTTACCTCACACTATGGCTCAACTTACCCCGCTGGGAAAGGTTAAGCAGCTCAGAAAACTTAAGGCAATATCTTCTCAAAAAAGCCTAAAACCGTACTTTTTTTTTAACAAATTTTTAGCAGGTTAAGTTATCTTTCAAATAATGAAAAAATTATGTAAATCAGATGCACTATTATAAGATCTGTTAAATTTAGTAAAAATTGCTCAACTAGCCCTGCTCTATCCTACGGCATTAAATAAGTTTTATATAAGTGGGTTAAAAAATATAGTTTCAACTAAGCGCAATATGCTGTGCTGGAGGAGTTGAGAGTTTATATTGTGTGCGTAGCCCCGTATTAGCCTTAGGACCTTATTTTTTTTTGATGTGTATGTGGAGCTAACAACTAAAACGTGAATTGACACACACAAATAAATGGTCTATAATTTTTTTTCTCTATTCTAATATATATTATTGAAAAATTTGGTTAAATCTTCTTTTAGTATTTTGGATGACTAAAAGTGATTTTAAAAATAAAACCCGTTTTTTCTTTAAGCAGGATAACGCCATAAAATAATTTATCTTAACAATTAATCACAGACAAACGGACAATCTTTTGATACTAGACAAACACATTTTGAATTAATGAAACACTTTCGTATTGAGTTGTTACTGCAAGTTTTCTTGGTTATGAGTTGCAGATTGTTTATCTTGCAGCTAAATTATGATTTGAAAAATGTTTTAAAATGCGACAATATATCGTGTTTTCAATTCAAGACATGTTTTTTCCGTTTTGCTTCATGCATTTTGTGTTTTGTCCATTTTTGAACTAAAAATATAAAAGCTTACAGGCCTAATGTATTTTAGAGAGCATTTAAATTTTATTTAGCAGATCCAGATTTATTCTCTTATTTTTTAACTTTAAAACATTTAATTCTTTAACATTTTTTTAAATTTTTTTAAATTTTATTTATATTATCCAGATTAATTTTAATGCAGCATATTGCGTGATCATATCACATCTTGAATAATAGTTTCTCATTTATTAATAATATGAATAAAGCTGCTTATAGAATACTGACAATTATGTATGCTGACTATACAAACCTATTCTATAACCACTCCGATGTAAATTACTGTTAAATAGTATAATTGTAATAATAAAGATAGTATATTACTAATAATAAAGATAATATAATAATAATAATAATAATAATAATACAATAATAAAGATAAAAGTAATAAAAAGAAGTAAAGGCTGAACTCAAAAATTTTAACCAAAGATTTAAAACGAATAAACAATAATTAAAGTGAAAAAACGAGCTTTACTCTCTTTCATAAAATAAGGCAATCAAGTAGCCTCCCGTTAAAGTTGCCAAAACTGTAAATCAATAAAAATGAATGAAAGCGTGAAAATTATTTATAGTGACATTTATTGGAAAAGAATCTGAATCAAAAACCATGTTTGTCTCATTGAAACGAAAATGTGCTCTGTTATTTGTGTATGCAACAAATAAAGAGCCTTTCTTGACTATAAATCGCGAAAAATGCTTTACTTTCGGATAGATATATCTAAACTTAATATAATTTGTAACCAGGGTTGGGATATTTGTAATTGCTAAAATTGGGCTAATTTGTATTCATATCGTATTTAATAGAAAGCTCTCTTAAAAATTTTTTTTGTTTTTAATTTGATTGAAAGGTATTTGCAGATCCATAAATCAGTATTTTTTATTGGAAATACCAAGAGGTTTGTTGAATTTTGTTTTGTTTAGAACACTAAAATTAATCAGGGTGGCTAGCAACCTGAAAAGCTTTGAAAGTTGGGGAAAATTGGGGAAATTCTAAATTGTGTTAAAAAGTCAGGCAATTTATAAAATATTGCAAGAGGCATGGATTAATCAGATAATTTTGATGGGTTCAGTAACAAATTAAAAACACTTTTTACGTATTGCAAACCGAAACTTAGATTACTTTTTTACTTCATTTTTTATTGAATTTTTTTGTTTAAAAATGTTTATTAATTTAAAGTAAATAGATCTTAAGAAAATATCTATTAAATGGGTAAAGTTGTGAGTTTTATTTGTTGCCTTTTCGTTGCTACATTTTTTAAAACTACATTGTTAAGTCTGAAAAATTTCGTTTTAGTCATATAAAAATAAGGGTAAATGAAAATGAAAATTGTGATAAATTAAAATTCGTTTTTAAGGAATATTTTTAGAAGATTTGTTTTCATTTTTCTATTTAGTGAACCATTTTATCAGTCTCGTCTTAAAAAAATCTTTACATTTTTTCTTAATCTAAACTACTAATATTTGTATTTGCATTTGTAATTGGAAAATGCCGATTGCATATACTTGTGTTTGAGTTTGTAAAAGCAAATCTAGAATTAACGTATTAGTATTTGTATTTGTATTTTATCAAACGCATATGACCTCAACCCATATTATAACGGAGATTTTTTTTCTCCTTATGTTTTATAAGTAATATTTTTTGTAGAATATAACTTTTTTTAAACTTGTTAAAGTCATGCGGGCTTTAATGTTATGGGGGATCTATGAAAAGATTGTAATGACACCAGTTATCTGTATCCTATTTGAATTGACTATTTTTACATTTGTTTTGATAGAAACATTTTTTGGTAAAGTAAGTACTGTGTTTAGATCCTCAGAACAATATAAAACAATATAAAAAAGGTCAATAGTTAAATTTTGTTAATTTAGGGTGTGGGTGGGCGTGTGAATATTCGTTGTTCCTATAGGAAGGTTGTATTTGGCGTTGCTATAATCTTTAAATTATCAGATAAACTTGGTTTTAATCATTATCATTAGAATTCATATAAATAAAACAAAACATTTTTGTTTTTAGGTTTCATGCAAAAACTTTAAAATGTTTTAAAAAATTGGAATCTATATATAAAGTAATTATAATAAAAATAAGAATTTTATGGTAGCAAACGTTTACTTTCCAGTAACAACACAAACAGGTTCAATGGATATGTTTAATTTTAAACTTCCTTTACAAAATCAAACCAAATTTAATCTTTACAGAAAGAATAATTAAAACTTTGCAAACCTATTTTTAAATTGCTAAATAACTCAATGATTGCTATTGCATGACTTTGCTTATAAAGACTATGGATGTTTATATCATCCTATGGGTAGAACTACTTTGAAATAAAATAATTAAAGTGGCAATCTGGTGAGGCAGCTTTTCAACTTAAAAAAATACAAGGTGAATTAACTAATAGCTACTATGGAAGTAATCAATTTCTTGAGATATATTAATAACTAGATAAATCATTCTTAATAATAAATTTCTAGGACATGTAATTTACTATGATTCTTAATGAGTTAAAACATTTCATTTTGAGAATAAATTTGGTCTTGATTCACTTATCTTTTATTTTATATACAGTCAATATCTCCATTGGTATATTGGTATTGTTTAATTTTAGATTTTTAGTTTTAATCTTAAGGTATTACTAAGTTCATCGTTTAGAAATATTCTTTTACTAAATCAGCAAAAATTTTTCATGTTTTAAAAAGTTCAAAATTTTGTTTTTTTGTTGTTTCTTATAATACAGTTATATCGTTATTTCATGCCAGATTAAAAAGTGATATATCAGAATCATAAATCGCTTGAAACAAAAAATTTAGTTTTGCCAAAAATTTGATATTAAACGAATTAAATATGGTTCATATGAAAAGAAAAGACACAAACACTTATTGAAAACTTTTAATTTTACATAAATGTCGTCACATTAAAAATTTTTACAAAAAAACTATTCCAAAAAAAGATCATTTGGATTGCACCATTTTGTATATAATATTCTAAGGTTATTATAATATCACACAAAAAACTTGTAAAAAGTATTTAAATGATAGTAACAGCATTAAGAAATAATATAACAGCGTAAATGACGTTATTTTGTGTTAATACGATGCTATAATGCTGTTACTTTCTTCATTTATACCGTTATATTGATTTAAATAAGAGAAAAAATTATAGCAGAACTTTGTTATTAAAAAATAAAAAGCTGCAAAGGACTGTTATATCATAATCCAACGGCGTTTTACTTTAAAATCAAGTTAACATCATTATACACCATCATCTTTATTTTTTGATTGTATAAAATGGATCCACACATAGGTGACGCTTAATTTTGTTTAAGCACTGATATTGATAAATGGCAAACAACGATTGATTTGTAATTCCATTGTTACTCACACTATTATTTTGTTTAATTCTTTAATCTACTCTATTTACTAACATTAAGTCGAAGCCTATATAATACTATAGTTTATATCTATATAAAGTAAAAGTCGATATAGTTGTAGTATTTAGGTCTAATAACTTAGGATATATAATTCTTTGATATTATTTATTAATTATAATTTATTATTTCCATGGTAAGGCATTCAAATAGTTTAAAAATCTTTAATATTATAGTTTTTGTGCTAAAAACATCAAAGCAACAAGAATAGAATCTCGGAGAACACAGCGTTAATTTTTAGTAACATTTTTAAGGCTTCTGTTTATCTAAACATTATTCTACTATTATGAGATAAGAAATTATAAACTACTTACAAGCTTACAGGTTTTTAATTTTAAAAAATAAATTACCTTTAGCAGTTGTAGCAGCAGCAAGTGTTATAAATTATTTAGTTATCAAGGAATTTATACGGGTTTATTGTACTTAGGCATATTGTTAAGAGTGAACAAAAGAAGACTGGAAATAATACTTTTTGGCAGACAATAATGCATAACCAATTATGAAAAAAAGAGTTCAATATAGTTAATATGTCTCTAAATTTAATTAGAATTAAATTCTATTTTTGAAAAAGATTAGAAAAACGAGATTATATTAGGCGAATGACTTAACTTTTTAATCTTTTAGAGACAGTATGTGTATAAACTTGTTAAGTCCAATATGATCTAAAACACGTAAAAAATTCTTTTAACTTTACAATTTTCGTATTAGTATTATATACTAATGAATATATTATTATAATATTATTATTTTTAAACTAGTATAATAAGTATATTACTTACTAATAAGTAAACTAATAAGTATATTATCTTCGTTTTGCATTCTTACAAAAACATCGTTTGTATTTGTTATGTTTTAATCATTTTAAAGTGCAATTTGAAATATGTAATATAAATTATTACCTTTACAAATAATAAGAATAATTTTTCAAACAAAGTTACACTTTCCAAATTAAAAATTAATAAATTCTGTAGAGTATAATTGATAGTATATCATAAATAAAAGAAAATTACGGAAAATGCAAGATAAATAAAAAATACAACAGTTGATTATAGTTAAATAAGCCATCAGTCTTAGGGATGTCAATAAGACGTCTAAATATGGAAGTCCTTATAACGTTCTAATGTGAACGTTACTTGGACGTCCGAATAAAGACGTCTTTACCGAACGTCTTTAGGACGTCCCAATTTAGTCTTGGACGTCGCGACCTAGTTATGACGTCCGTAAGACGTCTGATTGACATCTGTACCCGCTCAAAGTATAATAGTAATAAGTATCAAAGTAATAGCTCAAAGTTTTGTGCTGCTTAGGTAATTTTAAACAAAAATATTTTTTACCACTTCAAAGTTTGTTTTATGAATGCAGACTATAAGAGGGTACAATTCAACCAAAAAAGAATATTTTTTAATTTTCAAATTGCTTTTTATATCCCGACCACCTTCTTTTAAACAATCTCCTTTTTATTTGTTATGTTTTAATCATTTTAAATACAATATTTATTCTAAATAGATTTTTTTGTGTGTGTGTTTCATTGTTGTGTGTAATTTCGTACTTCGGTTTTAATGGAAATCTTGAAATATAATAAAAAATTATTAAATAGAAAAAGGCGATTGCGTTACATAGGATAGAAATTTTGATACGATCTTTATATTGGATTAATTCGATGTCTAAGTTTGATTACGTTTCGTTATTTGAGGCAAAAAAGTTTTTAATTTATTTAAGCAATTTTCCGTTCTCCGATTTGATATATCTTTAGTTTTTAATTTCAACTTAATCATGTTTTCTAATTCTGACCAAAAAAGGTTTTTTTTCCAAAAACTTTAAATTTATAAACTCTAATCGATATAAAAAATAGACTGAAAATGAAATAAAATTGCTAATATAATTGTGAATTTGACACTCATTGCTAGCATATAACAACTGAAAAAAGTTTAGTAAATTCTTTTTCCATACTTTTGTGATTGTGATTTTGTATATGATTTGTTGTGCTTTACATTCAAAGCAAATCTATTTTCTATAAAATAAAGAATAATTTAAAAGTAATTTTTGAAATTTCTTACTATTCAATACAAAAGAATGAAAAGATAGTTTCTATGCTTCCTCACAAGCTACGCCAATTTTAAATACTTAAACAAATATAACATGAAATATCAATATTGGTATTACAAGTATACAATTAAATCAGAGCTGAAATACAAAATGCGTTTTTTTTTTGTTTGTTTATTTTTTAGTGCTGTGCGCCTGCATTAAAATAGTTTAGACACCCAACAACAAAACTTTTGATGATTTAAATTTATATTATATATTTTTATTTTCGTTTGGGGACAATGCAGCATTTTTTTGAGATTATTAAATTTCAGGCTTGGAACAAACTTCAAACATTTATCCATATGACAAATAAGGATGCTTTACAAGAAATTGCTATGATTAAGTCTGGGAAGCATAAGCCCTAAAATTTAGGCCATAACTGGCTCAAACGTAAGAGCAACAAAGTTGATAAAGTATTTTTTGCTTTTCTCAACTAAAAATACATTCATCGACAAGTTTTAAGTATTATAATATAGTCTATCAGTTTTCAAAAATTATAATCATATAAAGCTTAAATCCCCCGTTTAAACGTGCAAATAAGCAAATGATCTCTTAATCCTTTTTTTTAAATAAGTTGAGGGTTTCGTAATTAATGGACGATCCTTTATATTATTTAATTTTCTTTGTTTGCTGCTATTTTGCTATTTTTAAAATATTACAAGCTTCATGAAATAAATTATAAAAAGAAAATAAGATTATATTTATAAACACTTTGATATAAACTTGGGTTCTTTTGATATAATACTGTTAAAATCTGTCAGGGACCCAAAGAAGGAAGTTATGTTTACCGTCACAAGCTTTTCATAGAGCCCCTATAGTCACTCATTCAAAATTAATTTGGTTTTCTGCAACAAAAACCAATAATACTCCTACCCTATATTGTTTATAAGATAAAAATAAATACAAAAAGTTATTCAATAATACAAATCACATTTGTTGGGTGTAAAAAACGGATACAAACAGAATAGAAAAAAAACAAAAAACACTTAACCAAAAAAAGTAAAAATAAATTTTAAATAATTTAAGAATAAATATGTTAAGTCATTTTTAAAAATTTATTAATTAAAAAATATCTTTGCCAAGAATTAGGAAGATGCAATTTCGTTTGCTTTCTAAACCATTAAATGCTTTTTAAATCTTTGATACTTTTATTTAAGGAATAGTTATACGAACCACGTTTCGTAATTAGATTACCTGATTGCTAAAATATTGTTTTCCTTAAATGATAGTTACTGGTATTTCAACTCAGATTATAATTTTCAGAAAAAGAAACCATAAAAATATTTGAAAAAAATTATGGTAAGAGGTTCTTACATTCTTACATAAATAATAAAGTCTGTAATCTTTTTAATATCTGGAACCATTTATTTCTTTACTGAAGTCAGATTTACTAAACTATTTTTAAGTTAATTTTTTTGCATCCATGGTTTTGTCGGCTCAATTTTTGAAGTAGATTTGTTATTTGTATACGAGCCCATCAAGTATTAGAGGGCAAAAAGCTGTCTATGTGCCAGACTAAAGTAAATTATTTATATTGCTATGTATTTTTTTTTTTTTTAATTCTCTTAGAATTGGCGACATTTGTTTTTAATTGAATTTATGAGAGCAATATTTAGTTCTAATTGAATTTATTTGACTAAATATTATTGTCTACAGATGATCTTTATAATTAAAGTTAACAATAACCTTTAATACTATAAAATCGTATAAATTCTCTGTCAGCAAGTTAATATTTTTAACTCTTGGTGTTGCTTCAATCGTAAAGGGTACTTTTTTTGTTGTTATTATTATTTATTCATATATACATTATTATACACTATATATATATATATATTTATATATATATATATATATATATATATATATATATATATATATATATATATATATATATATATGTATAATAACTTTAAATAAATTTTGCCATTCATATATACATATATATATATATATATATATATATATATATATATATATATATATATATATATATATATATATATATATATATATATATATATATATATATACATATATATAATAATATGAGACACGATGTGAGTTTTTACGCTAAAATATCAAAACTTACTAAACAAAGTTGTTCAGGAGATGTTCATAATGAGGTAACGCAATAGTTTTACGGTGGTCATTAGGTCTAAAAATGACTTATGAAAATAAAATTTCCGCATGGTCTTTTTGGGGCAAAATTAAAAAAAGATTATTACTACAGTCAATCCTTTATAAAAATGACTCTTACTTAGAAAGAATAAGTATAAAAAAAAGAAGTTTATATCGAAAATATGATATTTTTCAAAATGTTGGATTTACTTAAGTGCAGTTTATTAAAAAATTTGTAAACAGGTCTATGTTTGAAATTTATTGTGTTATTTGATAGCAAATAATTGTAGTAATTGCAATATTTTATTTTTACCAACAAGAAACGATTTTATACATTAACTGAGATTTTAATTTGTTAAACATCAATGTTGGTGATTAATGTAAAAATTAAACATATAATAAATGTTTTATAAGATTTCAAAATTACAAAAATATCTTTTTTTACAACGTCCTAATAGTATTTGCTCCTTATAATTAAAATTTCTAATTATTTTACAAACATTTTTCGATATTTTAGAGACATCAAACTAATTAAAGATTTAAATCCTAATCTAATTTCAACAATGAAGCAATTCTTAGTATTAATGTTAATGTTTGTCTCTGCTTATGCAAACTTAAATAAAATGTTAAAAGGTAATATTATTATTATTATTATTATAATTGTTGTTATTGTTGTTATTATTATTATTATGTATATAAGTATATATATATATATATATATATATATACATATGTATATATATATATATATATATATATATATATATATATATATATATATATATATATATATATATATATATATAATTATTTTATTTATGCACATTTTATTTATGTTTTTAATTTAATTTTACAATTTAACACAGATGCTAGTTCGAGTTCAGATTCAAGATGGAAGTTGTTAAAAAAAGAAGCTTGTTATCAAGCTAAAGGTGATCTTCCTGCTAATATTGAAATAAATCAAAACGGTATTTTGATTGCTGTGAAGCTTGTGTATATAAATGGTATTGTTAAATGCCATGACTCTTTTTCTGGAAGCTATTTTGGTTGTTTTACGGATCAAACACTATTTAACCTTGCAATTTCTGATAAAAATAGAGTGGTTCTCTTCCCCCCACCTAATCAGGCAATTACCTACGATGGATATAAAAACTACAAGTACCCCGGTTACGTACCAAATGATAAAGAAGTTGTTTTCACTAATTATGATTACCCAACATATTTCAAAACAGGAGACCGAATCTTAGTTTGGAATTATGAAGATCTTAATAATTCTAATGAAGGTGATAACTCTGGACAAGTTTGTATGGATGTTTATGCTGCTTTTGTTTAATGCTTTTTTTTTCATTTTATGAAACTTTCAACAAACGATAAAGTTTTTCATTTTTAGACTTCTTTGGGTGTTTTTTTTTTAATTGTTTTTTATTGTTTTACCTGTTTTCAATCGATTTTATTAAAATTGTTTAAAAAATATTTTTTTTTTGTTAATCGTTGACTTTTTTTATAAAAGAACAATATATACATATATAAACGTATTTTTATTACCCCTAAAATCTTCAGGTCGAAATCGACTGATATCCGTAGTTTTTACCATGTAAAATGTTATGAAGTTGCGATTTTAAAAATTTTAATTCTTGTTATAAAAAATAATTAAAAATAAATCAGTGTTATTTAAAAGCTGAATTTGCTGCAAACATTTTGTACATATACGCCCTTTTAATAAACAATGAGTTTAGACATATTCCAAAAAACATTTTTAACCTAAAAATTTTCTTAAATATTTCTTAAAATCCAAATATTATATGTTCCAAATGTATATAGATCATTGCAGCAAATGATTTAAAAAATGCTCTAAAATAGCAGGTTTTGTTAAAAGGTTTTAAGTTTTCCTTACCAACGGCTGTAGCAATGGGTTGTTTATATTAAAAAATAGGTGTTTTAGAGTGTTGTGTCATATACTCTTGATAAAGATTTAGTTTTTGACAATGGTACCATTATTTATTTCATGTTTATTTTACTGAATAAGCCATGATTTTAAAGAATAATTATTATATTTACATGTATTAATTATAAAAAAAGTATAAGCCTTATGCTTTACTTTATGGACAAGAAGAAGATCGTATGACTTAAAATAAGGCTTTGAGGTTTCAAAAAACGCAAACCATTTATTATATTAGTATAATGAGAACATGTAAGGTAGCGCTGCTCCATCGACTGATTTAAATCCTTTGTTTATCTTAATTTATTTGCCTTGAGCTTTTTTTATTATGCAAAAGAATAAACATAATTTAAACTTAAGAAGAAAAGCAGGTGGTAACAGGATATTTAAATATATATATTTTAACGGAAATCAAATTTTCTCAGCATTAGCATTCTGCATTACAAATGGTTTGAGTTCTCAATCAGAAATAACCAGTTTAACTCGATTAAAAATCTTGACATCAACATTTTCAAAAAAGTTGTCAAATAGCAGTAATAATAGTAATTGTAAAAATTATTAATTCAAATGATTTGTCTTTTTACTTTGTTTGGCTGTATTTTAAAACATTACTTGTACAAAATCTTTGTGCAATTGAAAGCAGTCTTTTATTCAAACAAAGCGATTGAAAAGCAAGGTCCTGAAATAAGTATTTCATCAACAATATTTTTATTTAATGATCGTACTTCTGGTATATTGGACATATTTGAATATTTAAATGTTACATCAGGTACGTTTGGTACTTAATGCTGTACCAAAACAGATCAAGAAAGAATAAAGATGATCGAAACGAAGTCGATTGACTCCATAAAATAAAAACCAAAGCTGCTTTGTGATTAACAAAAAGTTTTTATCGATTTAGTAAATAATAGTAAAGGTGCATCTCAAGAAGCAGCAGCGTTTTAGATTTTAGTTTTTTGTTATTGTTTTAATTAAGTTTATGTTAACGTAGTTATTGTATTTTGTAACGCAGTTATTGTGTATTCTATTTTAAAATTTATGCTTTTTATTATTGATTAAATAATTCTATTTTATTTAAATGTTTTTCAAAGATTAGAGTTTTCAAATTGTCTTTTTTATCGGTACTTTCAATAATGCTCAAGACGTATTGTTTTCGCAATACTTTTTTGACCTTTATATATATATATAGATTTTATTTTTTTTCATTAAAAATTTGTCGTTTTCATTAAAAAAAAACTATTGTATTCTTAATATATTGAAAACAATGAGTTTCTTGCACGCTGCGATAAATATCTTGTGATGGGTTTGTCTGATTGTGTTGAATTAAGTTCTTCATTATATATAAGTAGGGTCACCTAACCAAAATAATTCATGTAAGTTATTTTGTTCCAAAAAAAAAAGTTTTTAGACCTTTAACCAGGTTTTCTATAAAAGTATGAATAATTTTTTAAATTATTTGCTTTTGGCAGGGTGGTTGTTATCATCTGATATAAAAAAGCTATGAAAATTTCATGATCATACCATCATTGGTTCAAAGGCTTATCGCAGCACGTAGTCCATTTTTTTTTTTTTTAATTCTTTATCTTACATTCATTATTTATCTTTATACAATATATAAAATATATACAATATATAAAAAGAAAGAATAAAATACAAATAACTATTTTAATAAAAAAATAAAAAAAATAAAGAATGTGGAATCTCAAAGAAGACCATTAGGTTTTATCGCAGAGAGCCGCGAAAATATCACGAAATAACAAAATTTCTAAAAAAATAACAAAATACCAGAAAAATATCTAAAACAAAATCTCATAAGAATATAAAAAGAAAAATACTTGTTAGGGTGGTCTTCTACAGTTAAGACTAACTTTTGATTGCAAAAGATTACTGATTTAATTTTTTTTTAACAAATTTGGTCCTATAAACACTATTTACCAAAATCATCTTAAAAATTGGTTGATAAATGGCTAATGTCGGATCCTTTTTAATTATATAAAAATCAAAAAAAAATTTGACAAAAAGCTATAACAAGTTCAAAGTTAACATGTTTTAAAGATTTTTCGAGGCAAAATTTTAAACTTAGAAAACAATATATGAAATGAAAAAATAAAATCACAATAAAAAGTTTAAAAAAGACTTGCAAAAACCCTCCATGATTATATTTTGAGTTATTCTCTTCATTATCTTAGTCTAAATAACCCTTTTTAATAGTTGTTCATAGTTGTTTCCTTTTCTCTTTGGTACTCTTAGTAAACTTTTGAATAAACCGCTTTACAGTGTCTTTTTTCTTTTCATCGAGATTCATGGATGTAACATATCCTGCTACGTGAAATTTAACTAGCGCAGAGGGAATTCCATGTGGATCTTCATTAAACTCAATTCAACAGCAGAATTAACTCCAGACACAAGGATTGTTCTGCCAACAAAAATATTTTTTAAGCTGCGTCTCCGAATAAGCTGATTGTGTGCCTCGTCGTCATTTTGCATCTTTTGCATCACTTCTATGGCCTAACCATAAAACCAAGATTGGTTTTATGGTTAGACCATGGAAGTTTTGTATAGAATTGATTACAAATTTGGTCAACTTTCCTCAGCAATTGAGTGGTGTTTTTGTTTCCTTGTAAGCCTCAACAAACATGTGAAGTCTACATGCCAAATATATACCAGTTTTGTGATCCTAAAATTCAAATTTTTGTAAGGGTCACTATCTATTACATCTTTAAGAGAGGAGGTTTAATCATCTCTTAAATATTCATTATAAATCAAGTTATTCTTTTTAATTGAGCGATTGAATAACTTGACCAGCCTAGCAGATTCCATAGCAACTGAAGAAGTAACTTGGTTAATACGGCATTTAATGATTTGCAAACCATCATGAATATTCTGGAATTTACTTTTCAGTTTTCCAAGAGACACATTCATGGCAAAATTTTGAGAGTACTTCAACATCAACACATTTTTTATCAATGATTGTTGTTAACACTCCATTAAGGTATAAATATTTTGGGGTTTGCCAGATTCCATCAATGGTAACACATGTTAGGAAATCGAAATTAAACTAAAAGCTTTTGCAGCTTTTAGCATGCTTTCACCGGCTGCAATACGATATGCTTGCTTCATAGAACCTCGATTGTGACACTGATAGCAACTGTTTGTGATTCTTTTTTTGATTGAATGATTCTTGTTTTGATTGAATGATTCTTTTTTTGCTTGAATGTGTAATCACGTTCAAGCAAAAAAAAATTGTTCCATAGTTTCAAATCCCAAACCAATCTCTCGCGATGCAAAAAGACTTCTAATATTTACTTCAAACGGTTTATTTCTTTTTAAGCTTTCCACTTTACTAGCACCTTTTTAGGGTTTTAAGGTAAAAACATTCTTTTTATTTAAACAATATATTTCCAGTGTATTTCCAAACAATGAGAAAAACTCATCTGAGATTTTTAATTGTTAGCAAATTAAATGCTTTGTTGTAAATTAAACATTTCCAAAATCTTTCAATAACAGTTTTGAAAATCTTAAAGTTTATTAAAACAAACTATTTGATTTCTCAAAATTTGCCTTCTTCTCTATACCGGATTCTGCCGATTCACTTTCTGAGTCAACAGTATTTGGTACATTATTTTCAACAACAGCATTTTCTTAGTTTTGTTTGTCATGATTTATGTTTATAAAAGATTTCTTAGGATTGTGCTGATTTATTCTTCTTCTCATCCTGCTATAAACCTTCTTATTCCCAAAAGTCATATTTTTAATCTAACTTCAAACAGATTTTCAATATAAGCAAATACCCAAACAGAAATTATAGTCAAACACAGTACACTTTCAAATTTTTGAACTATTACAGCCTTTTTTCAAGTTATGACTTAAAGCTGCGTGTAACCAAAACGAGATTTATATTTACATCGTTCTTGAACGTTCAAATAAAAAACAACGAACTTTTACTTTACGTTTGCTGCAAACGTAACTTTGATAGCTCTTGAACGTCCACCCCAGCTAGCAATAAACGCTCAAGAAATGTTACCATAACGTTCTTTTAGGTTTGCATAAAGTGCGCTGCAACCGTTTTTTGAACAAATTTTTACGAAGTTCAATTTACAGTTTTTGAATGCTCAAATAACAAACAGTGAATTTTGACTTAACATACGCTGCAAACGTTACTTTGATAGCTCTTGAAAGTCCACCCTAAATGTTTTATTACGAACGCGGACGTTTGCTCAACATTTTTTTTCTTTTTCATGTATAGATTAAAACATACCTTCTGTTTAAACCTACCTTTGTTAGTATTTGTAATGTAATACTTTTTTGATCTCACATAACCTTTTTTAACTTAATACAAATTCACCATGTTTTACAGCTAAATTATAAGTTTTGTTTATGAATTAGCTATACACAAAGAATGACATAAGTTCACAATACTGTGTTTTATTAAAAACTTCTGCAATCCTTGACAATCTTTTTAAAAGCCTCTAGTTAAATTTTAAAATCATATATTTACAACAGTTAATAAAAGTACTCAAAATGTTAACCGCATCACCGATTACCATAAAAAGGTATACGATACATAATTGTTTTCAAAGATAATTAGGCATTTCATATATCACATTTTTTAAAACGTTCATATTAAACTTTTTAATATTATGAGTTATATCTTGAAAATAAGGTATACAAGAACAGATAATTCTTATTAAGGGGTGTCCATAAGGTTGTCCATAAAAATAAGTGTAACTTCTTTATGTAAAGCAGTAGTGTATCTATATATAACATGACAATTAATTGTACTTCTCAGAGTCAACTAGTCGAATCGATTAGTTGACAATGATGAATCGTAGTAAGGTTTATAACATAAAATGTCTATAAATTTTAAATAATATGTAAACAAATTATATAAATATTAAAATACACATTTTATTTTGAACGTTGAAATATATTACTGCAACTATTTAACTTAAAATAAGTAATACAACCTATAATTGAGCCTATGATACTGCTCAAATTGTTGTCTTTAATTAGTCATTAGGATTTAAATTAAGTACAAATAACTATATATACATTTAATACATATATATATAGTGTATGTATATATATGTATATATATATATATATATATACATATATATATATATATATATATATATATATATATATATATATATATATATATATATATATATATATACATTTATATATATATAGATATATATATATATATATATATATATATATATATATATATATATATATATATATATATATATATATATATATATATATATATGCAAAAGTTCAAACTTTGCAGTTCAAAGTAGTTTGTTTTTCCACTATAAGCACTATTTTATCTTTAAAGGATTAGTTGGAATTGCATTTCTTGGTGCAATAATATTTTGTTAGTGAACTACTTGTTGATTCTGTTTCTGATATTGAAATAGTTAATTAACTAAGACTTTTGAGAGCTATAGGAGAGTGGAGATTCTGTAATGGCTGATAGAGATTATTCAAAATTTGATTTGCTTAAGCCTTATGGTATAAAACTTAAAATTTGAGCCTTTTTAAATGAAAGATATCAAAGAAGTTATAGAAAGTCAAACAAAAGCAGCTTTATGATTTCATGTGGAATGTGCCATATTTGCTTTAAACATCCTCTTATAAAACTATAAAAATACAGGAAATTTACTATTATTTATTGAGATAAAATACATATTTTATAAAAAAACTCCAATTTACCAACAACATCTAAAAAATAACATTTATCAAAATTATCGCTTACATTAATAATTCCATTATAAGCATAAAGTATAAACAAACATTGAGTCAGTCGAAATAAGCTGTTTGAACTTGTGTAAAATAGCCGAACAAGTGATTCCTCTTAAGACATAGCTCCCTGTAATTAAATATATATATATATATATATATATATATATATATATATATATATATATATATATATATATATATATATATATATATATATATATACATATTCTTCCGTTGAGTCTTATCTCTTGCAAAGTTCAACAGACCTACTTGAATCCACAGACTATTCTTTCATGTGCTTTCGATGAGCAGCACTTCACGCGATTGCCTTTCTATTTGATCTATATCGCTCTCCTTCATCTCAAGACTGCACTCTTTTTGATGTTATTTCTGATCATATTGACCAAGCCCTCTTTCTTTATCCATCAGCTAATATAGTTGTTGTCGGTGAATTTAATACTCACCACTCTGAATGGCTTGTCTCTAGTGTCAGTGATTCTGCAGGCATTAAAGCCCACAACTTTTGCTTTTCACAATCCCTAACTCAAATAGTCAACTTTTTAGCTTGCTGTCCAGACAACCCGAATCATTTACCTTCTCTACTCGACTTATGTCTAGTTTCTGATTCTAGTCAGAGCTCAGCTCTCCACCATCACCCTTAGTTGCTTTTGATCCCAGTTTGATATTTCTGAAACTAATTTCTCATTCTTCTTCATCACTTGAATCCCCCTATTATCGTATCTCTTTCAACTACAGTAAAGCTGACTGGGAATTTTTCCGTGATTTTCTTCGTGATGGCTCATGGGTAGAAATCTTTTTTCATTCTGTCGACAAATGTGCTTCTGACATAACTTCGTGGATTCAGGCTGGCACGGAATCTTTTGTTCCATCTCGACGATTCCAGATCAAGCCTCACTCTCCTCCATTGTTTTCCTCACACTGTGCTGCTGCGATTGCCAATCGAAACCGTTACTTTCACATTTATCATCAAAACAACTCTTCAGAAAACAGACGTTTGTTTATTACTGCTAGAAACTATTGTAAAAAGGTTTTGTCTAACGCCAAAGCTCGCTATTCTCAGGTCATAAAATCTCGTATCTTATCTCAAAAATGTGGCTCTTATGACTTCTGGAGAATCTTTTATAGTATTAATAATAAGGGCAAATCTTTAATACCGCCTCTCTTGTATGGTTCAGACTTTGTCACCTCACCTAAAGACAAAGCTGAACTGTTTGTTAAAAACTTTTCATCAATATCATCTCTTGATTCCACTAGTTGCGTTCTCCCTGATATTGCCAACAAACAGCTTGATATTCATATCACTCCAACTTCTGTATCTAAAGTGATTTCCTGCCTAGACTCTTCTAAAGCTTGTGGCCTGAACAGCATACCTGTTATTGTCTTGCAGAAGTGTTCTCCGGAGCAGTCGTCTACCCTCTCAAAACTATTCAACAAGTGCTTATCAGAGTCTTGTTTTCCAGCCAGCTAGAAAGCGGCATCTGAAATCCCTACCTTTAAAAATTCTGGAGAGCGATCTGTTTCGTGTAACTAATGTCCCATTAGTCTTCTTCCTATTATAAGCAAGGTTTTTGAATCTTTATTTAATAAACACCTAATTTCAAATCTTGAATCTAATAACTTACTTTCTGACCATCAATATAGATTTCGATCTTCTTGTTCTACAGCTGATTTGCTAACAGTAAAAACTGATTAGATAAAGGTGGAGAGGTTAAGGCTATCGTTCTTGACACCTCAAAAGCTTTTGATAAAGTTTAACATGCTGGTCTTCTCCATTAGCTTTCTTTTTATGGTGTATCTGGCAACATCTTTAAGAATATTGAATCCTTCCTTTCCAATCGTAGTATAAAAGCTGTCCTCGATGGACAGCACTCTTCTTCTTATTCTGTATTTTCAGGGTATTCCTCAAGGATCTATCCTTGGCCCTATACTCTTTTTAATTTACATTACCAATCTTCCAGATATTCTTACATCTAAGGTGGCATTGTTTGCTAATGATACTACTATTTATTCTTGCCGTGATAAAAAACCAACACTCTCTGAATGCTTAGAGGAGGCATTTGAGCTTGAAAAGGATCTTACTTCTGCTACAGCATGGGGCTCACAGTGGCTGGTGAACTTCAATACAAATAAAACTCAATTTTTTTCAGCCAATCCTAATCGCAACAATTTAGATCTTCCTATATTTATGAACGGTGATATACTCGATAAGTTATCTACTCTTCATCTTCTAGGATTAACTCTTACTTCCATTCTTTCTTGGAAACCATATATCAAATCAGTTGCAAAATTAGCATCTACTAAGGTTGCATCACTTTAAAGTGCTCGTCAATTTCTTACTTTGGATTCTATTCTCTATCTCTACAATTCTCAAATCCGGCCTTGTATGTAATACTGTTGCCATATCTGGGGCGGCTCTTCTAATGATGCCCTTTTCCAGGTGACCAAGTAGCTTTTCTAGTTCTTGGTATAGAAATGGTGGGAATAAAAAACCTGATTGAAAAAGTCTTTAAAAAGACTCTGCAACCCAAGTATTGAAAAAAAAAGAAAAAACATTTTTAGTCAACATTATCAATAGCAGATCATTAATAATGTTTACAGTAAAATGTCTTGGTAGTCTTGACTTTGTGACATCATTCATACAAATTCATACATTATCATAAATATCTTTAACATACAAAGACATTTTCAAGCCATCTTGTTGCACAAAATTTCAGAGGAAACTTATCACTCTCACAAATTATTTGATGAACAGCCCTATGAGCAGGAGTGTCATGAATAAGTTTAAAAAAGTCTCTAAATAATGCATTAATATTTCATTTATTCTTTTCATGACCTACTTGAAATGCACCATGTAAAACATATAAGCCACACAACCTTATCTCAAAAATATATGCTTCAAACTTTTTACCAAGCTCAACATTGGGAATATCTAAAACCTTTCGGATTACATTTGGTCCATCCATAGAAATTTTTAAAATTTTGACTTCGAAATTTTCACTTACAACAATTGTGAAACCTTTGTACAAACCATTTGCAGATAGTGAAATCAACCACGTGACTATCTTGTAGTTACGTGATTGATTTTACATTTTAACAACAAACGCAGAAAGTTATAAGCACTATATTTATATATAGACCAGTTGCAAATGTTTACATTTTTGCCTCAAACTTACGCATGCGCAGTAGTTGGTAGGGAAATGAAAATAAGCAAAACATTATTGAAATGAAAACAAAACATTATTGAAATGAAAACAAAACATTATTGAAATGAAAGCAAAACATTATTGAAATATGCCTGTATCTTGTTGTGCTTTTGGTTGCTAAAGTAGGAAAAAAAAAAGGAGATTGTTTAAGTTTTTACCAAATTCCATTTGGAACAACAACAAAAAAAGAAAAAGAAAGAAGGATTTTTTGGATCAGAGCTATTAAACGAGATAAATGGACTGAAACTTTAGAAGCTCGAGCTATCTAACCTGGTCAAATTATAAAAGCGCAAATACTAATAAATACCTGATTGGTGTTAGCCCAGCTGGTGCAGTAACACTTTTATCACATTGTTGGGATGGTAGAATTTCTGATAAAGAAGTTCCGATAAAATCAGGTTTTTTAGATTTTATAAGATATGGAGACAGTATCCTAGCTGATATAGGATTTCTTATTGAAGAGAGTTAGCATTAAAAGGTGCAACATTGTACTTCATTCACAAAAGGAAAAAAACAGTTATCTGCTAAGGAAGTTGAGGAGTCTAGAAAATTATCTCACTTAAGAATACACATCGAATGTGTTATTTGAAGATTAAAGAGTTTTAAAATACTTTCAAGTGTTATTCCTATAACACAAGTTGACTTATTGAATGGTATTATGAAATCAATTTGTGCAATAGTAAGTTTAAACAAAAGCATTGTTTCTTAACCAATTATCAAACAATTCTGAACAATTATAAACAATTTTTTATTTAAAATATAAAAATAGTATTTGAATACTTTTTTTTTAACAAAATTATATAAATATATATTATATAAGGGGAAAGTATATATTGAGACATAATATAATTTACAATCTATTACAAGATAAATCTTAAAGTTACATTATCTTATCTGTATTTAGGCAGGGAGAACTATATTTGAATGGTTCGCATAGATACGTAAAAGGTTCTGGGATACACCTTTCATCGGTTTCTTCTGCTGTATCAGTTTCACTAGAATACAAATATCATGTTCATCAATACTTGTTAGAACAGCAGCATCAAGTCCTATTTCTTTCAGTTCATCAGACTTGGATTTTGAAATACCAGCATACTGTTTATAAGAATAACGATTTTCATCAACATTCTTGGATACTTGATTACGTAGGGGCAATTGTTTTTTTTTTCCGGCACCTAAAATTTATGTTTGCTAATGCTGTACGACTAACATGCTTTTTAGATCGATTCCATTCACATTATAAACTTGTACAAGCAGTTTTATTGATTTCAAGTCTTATGCAGGCTTCAACTTTAAAAAGTAGAGCTGCAATATGACTGGAAGCTGATCCAACTAAAACATCTAAAACATAAGTTATTAAAAACTTAGGTTTTCATTATATTAATTACTATTTCTAATTAATCATAATAAATTATCTTAATTAATATAATTCTAATATCATATAATCATAATACAATCCTAAACAATCATAATAAAATTTTATGTTGTTAAAAAACCAAACTTTATGGGTATGTTAACTTTAATTGTTAAAGTTAACATACCCATTTTATGTTACTAAAAAATCAACCTTAATTGCTTAAGTAAACATACCCAGCAAAACAACTGCAGTTTCCATTTAAAATATATCCTTTGGATTTATGAACATAAATCCAAACATCATACATTGCAGTTTTTTTCCCTTGTCTTTGACTTGGTGAGACCTAAAATATCAACATTAATTTGGTTTAAAATTTATTGTAGTCATATCTTAGTTATATTTTAGATTTCACTATAATTGTTTTTTTAACTTTGTTTTTAAAGCACAAAACTCAGACTCCTTATTTAAATCAGCATAAAAAACATCTTGCACGTGTCTACAGACAAAATAGTTAAAGCCTTAAGGGATTTATTCGATTTCATACTTTCTCTGCTATATAAACTTTGTGATTCTACTAAATATGTGTATATATCACCATAACTGGCTTGAGGAAACAAACTAACATTGTTTTTCCAAAATTTCTTTTCGATACCATGAGGTTCGGGAAGCAAAACGTTATTTTCTAATAGCTTCTTCAATTAGCAAGAGAATAGAAGTAAGAAAACATGGTCTAGATGAAACTTTATTAAGTTGTTCGAATTAGAATTCTTGTTAATTTTATATTTTTGCCCACCAACTATTGCGCATGCGCTTAAATTGTAAACATTCGCAACTGGTCTATATTCAGTGCATTTAGATTTCTTAGAGATGTTTAGAAAATCAAAATTCGCTACGTGAAAAGGATGTTACGCGTAAAAAAAGACATTATGTCGTACTGATGACGATGAAGAGTTTATTTTTATTGGTGCTATCCCATCCGTGGTTGTTATTGTCAAACTGAATATGAATTAAAGAAAAAAAAAACATTAAATGAAGCAGTATTTTTATTCAAAAACTTTTTTATTTTAAATAATGTTTCATTAACTTTTATGAGGTGAGACGACAAACGTTTTTAAAGTGCTTAACTTGGGCAAAAGTGTCAGTCATGTATCAATAGTATTTTGTCGTCTATTTTTCATTTTTTCTCTTAAATTGTTATAGAAAAAGTCATCATGCCCTATTTTCCATTTCGCCTTGATTTTCTAAATCTATTCCAATATTAATAAAAAAAGCTATATATGCATAAAAACATATATACACATTTAATAGTCTTTGATATTTGTTTTGCATATATTTTTTCAAGTCAAAAAGGACTGCATGAGATATATGCTCACAATAAACAAATGTGGACTTACAGAAGACTTTATAAAAATATTTATAAATAAAATTAAATTTAGCAAGTTCTTTTTGCTTTCAAGTAATAAAGGCAACTTGAATGATGATTTTTTCAGAATCTAAAATCATCTTCAAACTTTTAGGTTTTGTCAAGATTATGTTGCAAGTTTGGTACTTTGTGGCAGGGCTCGTACAATATAGTAGTAGTAGGGTTGTTGGTATGTAGGGTTGGTAAGTAGGGTTGGTACTATGGAGTAGGGTTAGCACTATGTAGTACCGTTTGTACTATATACAGGGTTGATATGTAGCAAGGTTAATACAATGAAGCAGAGCGGGTATTTAAACAACTAACCAAGCGTATTTTGATAAGTTCTTTTTAAATAATTCAAAAATTGTTTATTCTGTTAAACACAATGGAACAATCAACATACCCATAAAAAATTTTTGCCAAACCAATCAAGACAAACAACACTGAGTTTTCTCAGTGGTGTTTGTCTTGATTGGTTTGGCAAAAAGTGTTAAGGTAACTTTTAGTTTCTTTTAGTTATATTTTGTTATAAACTATTGAAGTTTTTTTTCTATTGTTCATTATAACTCATTTAAATCCATTTTCTTGATTAAAAAGTTTTAAAACTTTTTATTAACTAACTGAAGTTGTAGTTGATTAAAAAGATTTATCTAATTTCTAAAAAAGAGATTGATAAACATAAGTCCGACTAGGACTGTTTTTTCTTTTGTTTATGGTTATAAGATTATTTAATTAAATTTCTTGTTATGAAGCATTATTTAGTAGAAAAAAAAACAAAAAACTTTAATTATTTTAAAATCTTTTAATTTGATGCTTTAAAAGAAAAAAATATGATGTTGCATAACAATTGCGTAAAATACAATTTTTTGTTCCACGAAGGTGAGATGCGCAACCTCTAAATTACGTTAGTACGTTTTTTCATGAATGTATAAACAGCTGGAATTCATAAAGCATTAAATATCAAAGTTATTTTAGTTTTTAACGGTATAAAACTCATAACTGAAAATTTAGAAAATTTAAAGAAACAAGTTTCAATAGGCAAAAATTCACTGAAATTTTTGTTATTAAAACATCAAAAAAAAAATTTATATAAATATATTCTTCTGAACCAATACATAGTTAGCAATCAAACTATAACTACTTAAAAGAATCTTTATCAAAGCGATTCTTTAATTTAAGTGGTGCAGTGGAAGCGAATTGGCCTAAAACCAGCCGAAACTCCAACTTTGTATAGCAATAAACATTTTTATCAAACTCTTAAATCAGTAATAAACATAAAAAATGTGTAATTTCACAGTTTATAAGTTATAGACCCCCCTATCTCCCTCCCTAACTTGAATTTTTTTGGTGCAATTATTTTTAATTTTTTGATTTTAGCAATCATTTTAAGAAGATTTTCAGAGTGAATAAAAATTCGTGTTATGTTAGTTTACACTATTTTTTATGCATTAAAGTGTGATCCCAGTGATTTTATATACTGGTAGGTGAATTTTTACAAGTAAAAGTTAAAATTAAAAAAAATAATATTTAATTAAAAAAAATATATTTGTCTCTTCTTAGTAGGTACTGTAATTAAGATAAAAGTTAGAACCAGCATTTGTCTTGGGGTTTATAAAAGTAATGGAAGAGATTACATGATCGCTCCATTTAAGTATACAATAGAGTTAGTTCCGCATTAAATTAGTTTTAGATATTTTGCATATGTAACAAAGCCTTAAATTTCTTATGGCCATATTTCGTGAACCATGAGTCTTGGCGTGGGTTCCTAGTAGTTCAGCTATGAGAAGTCTATTCTCCAGAACCTCGTAAAGAGGTTTATTTCAAACTGCATTCAATATGTTTGTGAGCCTTACAATGATGTCCAAGCTTACTCCTGTTACTCCAGAGAAAGATTCTGCAGCATTAAAAGCTCTTCATGCAGTACTTTCTGTATTACTATTTACAAATCTCTGCTGAGATTCAATTTAATTCATAATCAACCACTAAACTTAACTTTTACTTTCAACTTTTTATAGATTCCTTTTTTCCGAACTTTTTCTAAAAGTTTATTTTCTGGAGACAGGTAATAGTGTCTTTTAGTATCCTTGTTACAGCCCAATTGTAGAATGAATTCAAAACATCTTATCCAACAATGCAGTGAGAATAGTCTAAAAAAGCTAGAGCCTGCTCATTGCATACTTTATTTCTATATTTAGCTTGTTTATTTCACTAGGCTTTGAAGAACCAACATTGGCAGATGGTGTTGAGTTTGTATCTGTTACAACATTCTCTGCCTTGCCGTCCAACATGGTCATTTTAATTTTTATTCTATATTTGTTTTCTAATTAGAGAAAGAGATTTCAAGTTCAAAATCTTTAAGACTCTCTATATGCTACCTAATATCTAATTCTTCAGCTCTTGTTGACACTTAGGTTTATTTTATTAGTTCTGCAGGTGTAGAGGCATACAGTGCTGACCTCTAATTCCTGTTTTAACAGAAAAATTGCGGTTTGAAACAAAGATTATTATTTTTATCTCCAGTTACAAGAGCTGCGTCATCAAAGCTTTTGTTGTATAACTTTTGAGATAAGGCCCCCACTATTCCAGATTTCAGGTATGTTCATAATTCTTGATTAAAAGTGGTTCACCATTGACTAATCAGAACACTTAGCAGATGTTTCCGAAATATCCAAATTTTCTGGATAACATTTGGATTTTATAACTTTTTTTTCCTGGGAAGAACTTTAAAGCACTTGATATTTAGAATCACCGAGATCACAATTTACCTTAATGCAAGGGCCTCTTTAGCAATATCATTACGAGATGAGATATTGTATTTTTTTCAATACTTTTTCTGGCTAGAGTTGGATTTTGGACAGATTGTTTTAACACGTTCACTATGGCTATTTTTTAGGCATGGTGTAAACTCAAACATTTCTATTTTATTACTACAGTCAATTCGGGATGTGCAAAACAAAAATGTTTTACAATGAAAACTATTATGTTACTCAACTCAACTTCGTTTGTTTAATGAACTCTATGTTGTAAAAATATTGTTGTGAAAATAGAAGCAACTGTTTTACTCATTGATATCAAAGAGCCGGAACGGCTTTATAATATCACTGTGTAAAAGTTTTTTTTACTGTGTATACTGTATATTCTTTTTTTACATTTTATATATATACGTTTTATAAATATAATATATATTATTGTAAGTTTATACATATACCCAGGACAAAGTTTGCATAGATTTTCTATAAAAAAAAATCAATTGTATTTTCTATAGGCTTTTGAAACATATTGCCTATAGAAACTCAACTACAAAAAGTCTTTAGATAATTGTATCAAATTTCTATAAAAGGTCTATAGAACTTTCTATAAAAAAAATCAATAGTATTTTCTATAGGCTTTTGAAACATATTGTCTATAGAAATTTAACTACAAAAAGTCTATAGAACATTTTCTAGAACAGCAATAGAAAGTACATAAAAGTTTCTATTGAAACTTTTGTTGATTTTTTTTCAAAAGTTTCTATAAACCATATTTTTCAAAATTGTAAAGAAAGTATTTTTTAATAATTTCTCTACAGATGGTCTAGAGAATCGATGGAATATAGCATATTTATCTGCATTTTAGGATATTCTATAGACCATCTGTATAGTTGTATAATGAATATTTTTTATTAGAAAAAAAAGAAAAAAAAATATTCATATATTAACTTTTAAAACAAATGAACTTAAACAGTAAATAATTAAAACAGTTATACAGAAAAATATACAATCACTATGCACATTCTTATAACATAAGCTCACTCTTTCATGTTTTAAATCTTCTTATCTTTTGACACAATGTTTAACTTTATCTATATTACTGATCGCACATCCTTTGATGAAACTTCCAGTATCTGCACAAGCACCAAACACAAGCTAAAAATTCAAAAGAGTTCAAGTATTAATTTTTTTTGTCTAATAAAGAAATTTAAATGTGTAATCAGTTATCAACAGCACCATCAAAAAGATCTTGGAAATTTTTTTGATTTGGTACCAGATAAACAGACACTGCTTAGATAACTTGTGTTTTCCCCCAATGACACCAAAAGATCATTTACAAATTTATCTGTACCATATCATTTGTTGCATGTGCAACATTTTACTGGGTATTACTGGTTACATTTTATTGGTTAATATATATTTTGTTACCAAGCACTAAATATTTTTAAATTACAATGTAAAAGTACTACGAAATAAGTATAGCTAGATTAATGAATAAAAAAAGATTGAAAAAAAATTTTGCTACATGAAAATAACTTACATTACTAAATCCATCTGGGTAGTTGGGTACTTTCCAAATTGGAATGGATAAACAAAGAGTCGTTTCAGTAAGAACTGATTTAGACACATGACTGTCATTAAAAGCATTATTATTTGTTGTGCTTAATAAACCGTTAAGTTGAAAAAAATGGGCCAAAACAAATAAAATTATTTTATTATAAATATAAGCATTTAAGAAACAATATAGACAAATAAAGAACAAAACATGAAGTTTTTTCATATCCATGATGCTCTTTAATTGATGTCTCCACTGTGGTGAGAAGTTAAGCAATTCCTAATCAAAAAATCATTTTTTAATGATGCATACATAATTTTAAAATAAAATTACTTCAAACCTTTAACCTTGTATTTTTTTTGCATTCCTTTTCTTTTGGAACTTCTAAAATACAACATAGCTATTTCAATTCATTTATTAAGTTTAAAATTGCATAATGGAAATCCCTTTAAACCACACAAAAATGGATGTATATACAAACACATAGAATCTTTTATTCTGGGTATATACTCTTTTTTCTCCCTTTATGGAATAATTTGAGTTTAGTTGTATGAAAGAAAAACTTTTAATATTAATAAAATTTGACATTTTATTCATTCTGTAGAACTAAAATTGAATTTTGTTTTTGGAAAAATTTCTTACTTTTAAAATTTCATCTTGTAAATTACAGAATATTACTTGATTGAAAAAAGTATATTGCTTTTAAATTTGTATTTAGTTAATTTAATTTAATTTGTATTTAGTTAATGGTGGTTTATCAGAGTGGAGCCCATGTTCTAAATGTCCAGTTACATGTGGCAGTGGTACTCAACAAAAAATTAGAACTTGTGCAAATCCAATTCCAAGTTATGGTAACAAAGATTGTGTTATAAAGAGAGTTATCGCAAACACAAAACTGTATTTTAGAAGATTGAAAAGGTATTGTGGTTTTCATTAAGTTTTATAACATTGCTTAAATTTGACATTTAATTAGTTCTGAAAATCTTTAAATATTTTTAATTTTTCAAACCCTAATTTGCTTTTAAAGTTTCACACCCTGTAAAAATCACATGTAGCATGACAAAGAAAGTCTGTTGTTGACCTATTGAGGGGATAAGTGAATATCCTTGAGTATTTAAAATAAAAAAAATTAGACCTTCTACTGACATCCAAGCCGGAAAATTCACATTGAATGTAATGAATAAAATTACTGCTTTTTTATATATTTGACGAATGTATATTTGCCACTCACAAGCTAACCTATGAGCAAAACTTCATTAAATCTTGAAAAAATACATAGTTGCTAAAACTTAGTTTTCTAAAAGGATTTTAATAATTCTAACGAAATAAACTACAAAAAAAACACAATGTACATAAACAATTTTACTCGGAGGCGAAATAATGTGCAAATTTTTCAAAAGCTTTTCTACATAATACTTCTTTCTTTAAAATATTCATCTTTGGGTATCTTAATGACTTCTTCATGGCTTTGTGGTAATTATGAAGATGGACTTTTTGTTCATCTTTACAAGTGCTTTCAATTGTAGTTGAGAACATACTTGAGCAAATTATGATCATTTTCAGAGTGGTTTGGTTGTCTTATGTATCTTTCCTTGTTCACCATGAAATTGGCATGTATAACCTCTGTTACCAGTTTACTGAAAACTCCAAGACTTTGTCCATAAACGCTGATGGAATGTGACACGCGGAAATTTGCAGTTTAAGTAATTGGCCAGTTTTTGGTCACTTTTCTTTATGCAAAGGAAGCGTACACATTTTTGAAATTTATCATGTGTCTTGACTTTTGCAGACATTTTCACTTTTTTAGTTACAAAGTTTCAACAGTTTATTTCATACACATATCACATTATGGGTTATTCTGTAGACAGTGGTGATTCCCGGAAAAAATGCAAAAAAATGATAATTTAGCACATTTGCTGGTATTTCGTTGTCATTTTTTAAATGCTCATTTTTTAGGTTTATTTATATTTCGTAATTTAACTTAACTAGGGTAGGACTATTGAAATATTACAGAAACAATAAAAAAAAATTTTATTTTGGTATTGTATTGCTCTGATGAAAAACAATTACAATAAGTATTTTTTTTTTTTTTTTTCTAACGATACAATAAAATTTAAGAACTTTTGTATTGTATTGTTTTAATGAAATAAAATTGCAATAACTATTGTATTGTTTTGATGAAAACAATTACTACAACTATTGTCGTGGATTACTTTACATTAAAGTAGAAAAGTTAACGTATTTTAACGCATTTATGTTTATCTCTGACGAAATTACTATTATTTTTGCTATTTTTTATTTACGGATTTGCAATTATTGCAAATTTTATTTTTTTGCATATTTAGATTTTGTATTTTGTATATTCTAAATGGCCGCCAAATATTGCCTGTCTGGTGATAGCCTTACTATTATGAAAAATAACATTCATAAATTATTTTATTCAGCTCTTTTATTTTTTCCCCTTGATTTTAATGCTGCAAAGGAACTTAAAATATATATGAAAATTAACTTTAGTAACACAAACAGTTAAATAATATTTCTTCTTAAATAAAAATGTTAATGTCTTTTATTACAATAACAATATATTGTATTGTATTACAAAGACGAATTACAATACAATATTTATTATTATTGTAGTGGAATATTACAACACATTTTTTTTTCAGATATTGTTATTGTTTTATAAAGATGAATTGCAATACAATATTTATTGTTATTGTATTACAGAATTACAATAGTTGTAAATCACAAGTATTGTTATTGTTTCTAAATTAAGTTAATACAATGACAATAATTATTGTTACTGTTATTGTTTTCATTACAATTACAATAAATGTTTGTGAAATGTTTATAAAAAGCAAACTATCTAATTTTTTATTAGCTACAATTTTTATTTTATTCATTATATTCTAAAAACTGATGTATTTGTTGATAGAGGCACATATACATTCGTCAAATATTTAAAAAAGTAGTAACTTTATTCACCTAACTCAAAGTGAAATTTCCGGATTGGATATTTAAATTTTGTATGTTTTAGGTACCCAAGAGTAAATAGTTGGTCCCCTCAAATGGGCAGCAACTGATGTTTTCGGTTATTTGACATATGATTTTTACAGGGTGTGGTTTCATTTTGTAAAAATAGAACTTTATTTAATTGAATAAATAATGTATAATTTTTACTTTCTCTCAAAATTGTATTTAGCTTTTCATACTTTATTCATTAAAGAAACTGTGTTAAGAAAAAAAAGTTAAGTTAAACATTTCAATAAAACAT
The DNA here is from genome assembly GCF_038396675.1 of Hydra vulgaris. Classification (NCBI taxonomy): domain Eukaryota; kingdom Metazoa; phylum Cnidaria; class Hydrozoa; order Anthoathecata; family Hydridae; genus Hydra; species Hydra vulgaris. The sequence continues at coordinate 38,041,869 of NC_088925.1, forward strand.
TTTTCTTGAATATATTATTCTTTAGTTGCTGGAGTATCAGCATATATCCGCCTCAAGTATTAGATTTTGAGATACTTAAGAAAGTAATAATATTAATAAAAAATATATTTTTTATAACCTAAAAGTAAACAAAAGCATTTAAGTAAGTTTGTTGGTGTGGATTGGAAATTTTAGTTTGGTATAAATATTTTTTTAATAATTAATACAGTGTAAAACAATTTGTCTGTTCTAAAATATAAATAGTGACTTTTTCAACTTGTTTTTCTGGATTTTTTATGTTAGTGTAATTTATATTTTAACTGCTTAATTCTAAACCTGAAATTTAATTTTAATTATAATATATTTTTAATTAAAATTAAATTTCAGGTTTAGAATTAAGGGCAGTAAATAATTTGCAATGGAATTTATTAAAAAGTAATGCTTGTTTTCAAGCGAAAGGTGATTTGCGAGCACAAGTTCAAATTTACCAAAAGGGTGCTTTAGTTGGAATAAAGATTTGAATGGGAGATTAAAATGCCATAATTCGTTTAAAGGTAGCAATTTTGAATATTTAATAATCAAAGATTATTCAATCTTGCAATTACGGATGACAAGAAATCGGTAATCTTCTCAACAAACAAAGGAATTAAATACGTAGATGCGTCAAAAATCTGTGAATATCCTGGATTTCTACCAACCGATAAAGAAGTTGTTTTCGTTAACGACAACTCTCCTACATACTTTAAAGCAGGAGACTTCGTCTCAATATGGAATTACGAAGGTCTTGTAAACTGTTTTGATTTAGATAACTCTGGAGAAGTTTGTGTGGAAAAAAAGCAAAACAAGTCATTCAAATAAAAGCAAATAAGCGCATTTGCTTATTTGCTTTTATTTGAATGACTTGTTTTGCTTTTTTTTTTTCTCTGATTTGTTTGTTATGTAAATGTCATTTACTGATTTCGAAATTAATTTTGTGTAATCCGTTTTTATGAAATTTTGAATTTTATATAGAAGATAAGCAAAAATTGTCTTATTTTTTATATTTACCAATTCTAATCAAATAAACTCTAAATCTAAGGGAACTAAATGAAATTACTTTTTAATAAAAAGAACTAAAACAATGTGTAATATAAAATTTAGTTACAAAACCTAGTTAAGTATCAGGTTAAGATACTGTTTTTTCACATCACTCATATATAGGAAGCGTTCATAACTTTGGCAAAAACAAAAAAAAAACAGACAATAAATACCTGGGAAGCGCGATCTTTTTATTTTCAAAATTATCTTTTTTTTTTGTTGTTTTTGTCATTTCCAAAGTTACCATATTTTTTGTGGTCGGAAATTTCCTTGTTGTTGCATTTTAATTATTTATAAATGACTTGCTATAAATTACCAATAAATTGCTTTTAAATAACTCATAAATAATTTTTTTTTTCAAGTACTTGTTACTATTTACTCAAAAAAATATTATTTAATTAAAAAAAAAAAATTTAAATAATAATGTTAAAAAAATATATATATAGACACACCTACACCTTTAGCCAATATCTGTTTTAAAATAACAGCATCATTGTTCATTAACTTTCAAAAAGGTATCTTTTGAATCTTTGATTATTTTGAATTGACAAATGATCTAATTTTGACAATTAAAGATTGTATCGTAATGAAAAGATCACTTGGTGGAGCCAATTTATTTAAAACAATAATGGTAAAACTTATGCTTTATTGTGCCTGAACAACCAACTAGTGCAAGAATATCTGATAATGGCAAACTTAGTAAAAAAACGGTTAACGAATGTTCTTATGTATAGAAGTTTGATTATAAAGTTAATAGAAATTGATAATGAAAATGTTTCACAGAGAGTTAACTTATAAAATAATAAATAAAAAATTATAATGAAAATGTTTTAAAATTCTTTAGTTTCGCGTATTTAAGAGAAAATTGTATATTGTCAAAAGGACTTGAAATTTTAAGTCTTTTGACAATATACAGCTTTTTCTTAAATACACTAAACTAAAGTATTATGTAACATTTCCATAATATATTTGAAACGTAGCGTTTTAAAACGCCAGGTAACACCATTTATTTTTTTTTGTATGAAAAAAAGCTCTATATAGTTTTTGCTTTGTTGATAACTTGGAAATAAACAGCATAATTAAAAATAAAAAAATAAACCTTTTTAGAAAGCGAAATAAATGAAATTTACTAGTCGTGCATTAGGCATGTTTTGTAACTTGTTAGGAATTAAACTTTGCTTTGGATAACAACATTTTAAAGTGCTTAAAAAAAAATCAAGAATCGATTTTCAATGGTTACAAAAATCTCAATGAAAACTAAAAACATTTATTTGTTTAATTTTTTTTTAACTTAAACGTTAGTATTTTATCTCCTATTACATATAATAGAATAAAAAGCATATTCGAAGTAGAACCGTCATTATTCTGATGTTACATAATCTCAAGTAATTCTTCTTCCGTTAGATGCTCGAAATGCAGTTTGGTATTTTTGTATTGGTGGATTAAGCCAAAACTATTTAATTCTAATATTTCGATTAGTTTAAAATACTGGACTGTGTGTAAGTTCCGTAAATTTTTGTTAAAACATAAATTATAATGACTATAATAAGCAGAATATTTGGAAAGTTTAAAAACGTTTTATAAACGTTTTACCTTTAATTAAAGAGTCAGAAATCAAGGTCGGTTTTATCCATTGTAACACTGATCACCAACTTCAATAGATATATAATTTGAAATTCCAAATATTATGAAAAAAAAAAAACGGAAAAAAAATTTTAGCATGAGAAAAAAGAAACAGTTACTTTGTTTAAATATATCCCGGTTATTAGCCAAACAAAAAAGTGCAGTCAAATCAAAGCAGGTTTTATATTAGACTCGGGCTGTATCCTTGACTTATATACCCAATCAGCATTGTGATGCGGGTGTCGTGTGGGACACCGTACGAGATCTGGCCGCGGGATCTATATGGGCACCATACAGGCCAAATAAAAAAAAAACGAAAAATTATTCGGCTGCTTTTTCTTTTTCCCCTATAAGTTATGTCTCTAAACATTTGTGCCAAATTTTAGAAAATTTGGAGATGTAAGGTGCAGATTTGTGTTTTTTTGTGTTTTTTGAAAAAATTTCAACGAACTGTAACTTTGCTTTATCTTATAACTTTCACATGTTATAAATTTTCGCATATCCTCTATAGAATACTTTGGGAAATCATTTGTATTTAATGCGTCAATTGGTTCAAATTACCTTTTTACTTTTTCTTTTTGTATTTAAAGTATTAATTCCGATTTATTTTTTAAATTAATTTTACTTTTTATTAGAATTGCAATACCTTTACCGTCTTTTTTATCGGATATATATTTTAAATGAAAACAGTTAATCAAAGAAGGAGCTATACAAGCATCATTATTATATGAGAAAGCATTTTATTCCTTATTTTTTCAAAAGAATCGAAGGAATATTTAAATTTACGATTAACAGCCTCAACAAACCATTTGTATTTTTTATCAAACTTAGTATGGTTAGCTTGTAAACTAGTCAACTGACTTTTAAAACAATTTCATATCTTTGTAAATACTTTATAGATAGTTTTCAGTTCATCAATGATATCTCTGAACCCTCAATCTAAAACTAATAAATCTTTAGACTGAACTAGTTCTCTTGAAATTTTTTTTTTTTTTTAAACATCACTTAACAGAGTTGCGTAACTAATAGTTACAGCAAAAGGTCCATTAACATCAATAACAAACCCATTTGCAGTGCATATTACAAAGTGATTAACGTATTATTTTTTAGTTTTGCTCACTGAACAGGTTTCGTTCTAAAGAATAATTTAAAATTTTTTCACAGAATAAATAAGTGCCAGCAAATATAATTGCCAGCTGTTCGTCTTTTAAGTCAGTCAAATCTTTGATCATACCTGTGTTATTCAACAGCCAATCTTTTCGTGATCGTGATTTTGCTGCTATATTTTTGCCAACAAAGTCAGCATTAAGCAAGGCTCTTATCTGATGGCAGTATTTCTGAACTTTCAACTAACATGAAACCAAAATAAAAAGTAATTGAATTTTGATCAAGACCAGTCTGTAACCAAAGAGATAAACTGCAAAGGCTTGTTCTTTTGAAAGCTTGAAAGAGTTTTTTATTGTTTTTAATTCACTTACCAAATATTAGAAATTGATCTTTGGTAAAACCTGTGTTTTTGAACTAAAACTCAGGTTTTAGTTCCAAAACACAGGAACTAAAGCAATATAACAAAATTTAGCGATATAAATAGATGTTATTTACATCACTAAATTTTGCGAATATAGATGCTACTTTTAAATCCAAAACCAAAAACTTTAAATAAATCTTGTACCATTGTTTTATTAAAGTTATCAGAATTTTGTATAATTGACATAACTAAATATTCATCATTAAACCACTTACTCTCTGTCAAATAAAACTGACCGATTATCAATTGGTATAAATATGTTTGTTTAATAAAATCATCAATTATCTATTTGGTATTTTTCTAAAAGGAGTTGAAACAGATTCAAATTTACAAATGTGACAGACACGAGGTGAATTTACAATTCCATTGATTTCCATGTTCATCGTATTTCTTCAATAAATTGATCGCAATAATCACTGTCATCGACGTCATTAACATAATCGCACTCTTCAGAATCATTATCGGCACTTCTAGAAATAAACATCTTCATAATCTTCAAGAACAATATTATGATTTGATTTATCATTGGAACTATTTTCGACAACTGTAATGTTAGAAACAACATTTTCATTTCTATGATTTGTATCAAGCAAATGAACTGCTTTTTTCAAAGATTTTAGATTCTTCTAACAAATGATCTGATCCTAAATAAGAATTACTCAATTACGTTTAAAATGATCAACATCTTTATTTATCATAATTTTATTTTTAATTTCAACATTGTTTTTTGAACCTTGAACCCCTCTCTATTGAAAAACACAAAAATACCTATTACTCAGATTATTTAATACCATTTCGTAAAATTATTATCTCACTTTTTCTCAGTTTTAGTAATATTAAAAGGAGACAATACTTAATTATGTAACAGAGCTTTAGTTTTTGATTGAAAGTTTGTTAATTAATTATTTTTGCATGCCTATTTTTCGAAAATTATACGTCAAATCAACATATTTGCTACACTTTTTTCAAAATTTAAAAAAAAAAAAAAAAAACACTTTTGAAAAAATACTTTTTTTTTTGAGTTTCTAACTATTGTTAAGTTGTAAAGTGCAGTTTTAAATTGATTTCAATTATCCTTTCACGTAGCATATGTGGTTAAGAAAAAAATAAATGGGCTAAAATTGTAATTGTTATAAAAGCGTAAGTTAGACATACTCCTTTTACTTTTTAGTTTGGAGATATTATTTTACAATGTAGACCATGTTCATTTTTTTTCTATTAGCGTTTGTATTACATTGGAGGAGATAGCTTTATCATCATTAGATCAGTTTTGGATGTACTAGGAAATTCTTTCTGGTGCTCATCCAACAACCAAAGAAGAACTGGGCATTAACTTGTTCTAAAACTCCCAGGCATTGGCTCCGGGAGTTTTAGATTAGTAGTCATCCGTCTTTGATGAATTAGTTGAACCCGCATATTTTCTGAGGAAACTAAGACATATATCAAAAAATTCTAGATAGTCATCTCTGGGTCGCTGGTGATTTATAGCTTCAACTTAGTATTTCAGCATCTATTTCCGGAATCCAACAAGCCATTCTGTGTCCAAGGGATTTTCATAGGCTTCCATAAACACAGCTTTGTTGATTTTTGATAAGTTGGTTTGGAATAGCTTGAAAAACCTCTCTCCGGTCCTCCACTGGTTCTAAATACTATTGTGACAAAGTATAATTTCAAACATATGATTTCTATATATGATGTGGCTCAAAAACTGTGCATGCCCCTATATTTAGTCCTGTGATGAAGTGGTATCATAAAAGAGTTCTCTCACCTTTGTTCTCAGATGCAAATTATCCAAAGCCTTTATACGAGCATTTGTTTCATCACCGGTTCTACGAATAATTATTAGAACACCTAACAGTTTTTCGACTCCACCGCCAGTAACAATGATTGAAATTCGACTCACCTTGAGCTTTTCACTTGCTATGTCACTTAAAAGCTTAGCATCCCAGTGTAAAACCAAAGGATTACTTGAGAAGAATGATGTTTTGTCGACTTCGACAAAGGCTTGCCAATTCTTTTGTCTTTCTCTATGGATAGTGTAGTAAGATATTGCCAGCTCTGCCAATTGTTGTGAAAGAGCCTCTAATAAAAAATGTCTCAGCCTTCCAACAATGAAAAGTGATCTATTAGTCGTTAATATTAAAAAAGTTATGAATTATGTATTATAAAATATATATATAATATTATATTAAATGATATATATATATATATATATATATATATATATATATATATACATATATATATATATATATATCGCCGTTTGACAATAATTGCAATAACCAGAGTTGTTACAACATAATATGTCTGGCAGATCTGTCGACATATTTTCAGACATATTTTCGGCCGACATAAAATATGTCCCACATATTTTCCATTGATATATTTTGGCATAATTTTAATTATTTTCTGCTGACCTAAAATACAGCAAATAATTCAGATATAAAATTATGTCAGAAAATATTTCGATAGAAAATATGTCTGACATATTTTATGTCAGCAGAAAATAATTCAGACATAAAATTATGTCAAAACATGTCGATAGAAAATATGTGGGACATATTTTATGTCGGCTGAAAATATGTCTCAGACATATTTGACAGATAACAACCCTGGCAATAACTAAGTAAATATATAAAAATTTACATGACTGGAGCAAAAAGAAGACTATAATTGTCTTATAACTACGCCCTGTAATATATTTCGTACGTAGCATACCTCTTAAAAACTGTGTAAGATAATACAAAATCTTTTAAATATTAATTAAATTTTTTTTAAAATGATATTTTAAATAAAGAAAGAAAGGAAGAAAAAAACAAATTAATAAAACTTTTTTTTTCTGAAATTTCTTTTGTTATATTGAGAATAATTAGGAAAAAAAAGTTTTTTGAAATACGTAAATATATATATATATATATATATATATATATATATATATATATATATATATATATATATATATATATATATATATATAGATAGATAGATAGATAGATAAAAAAAACAGAAAAATAAAAAGTGAATGCACACACTCACATGGCAAACAATCAGGAGTACTTTTTACATAAATTTCAAGAATATATAGTATAAACTTTTTTACATCCTCGGTAATAAACAAATGATAAAATTAAATCGTGTAAAATTTCAATAGAGTTTTTTTTGTTTGTTTTTTTGTGTTTATATAAATTTATTAAATATATTCATAATTATTTAAATCAAATCATAAGAGTACTTTTATTTAACGCCTTACAAGAAATTTAATTCATTGACGTTTAGTAGAAGAGCTTGCCTAACTTTTGTTTTATATTGGTTAAACGAAGAGAGTGTTTTAAGATCATCATTTAAAAGTGTATTCCATAATTTAGGTTCTCGATTTGTAATTGAGTATTTAGTGGCTGAATAATAGGTTTAGGATTGACTAAAGTTATTTTTTGAGAATCTTGTGCTGCATACATGATTAATTTTTTTAAATATTGAGTAAAATAAAGACGGTGCCATTTTTTTATCAAGTTTAAACATAAATATAAGAATTTGATAAAGATTTATTTCGAAAACAGTTAATATATTAAGTTTACTAAAAAGTGTCTTTGTTTGGGAGAGTCCACCTTCATTTGTTTGCAGAAAAGTTTAATTATTTTTGTAACGTTGGTGCTGCACCAAGCAATATTTGCATAGTTTAGGTAACAATGTATAAATGAAAAGTATATGTGTTTTGAACAAGATTGGTTTAAAAACTGTTTAGTTTTATACACTATACCAATATTTTTTGAAATTTTATTTTCAATTACATTTATATGTTCTCTCCAATTATTATTTTAATCTAGAATTACCCCCAAGAATTTTAAAGATTTTTCCCTTTTTATTAAATTATTATAAATAAAGAGATTCGGTAGTTTCCATGGAATATTTTTTTTTAGAAACATGATGGAATAATGTGTATTTAGTTTTAAATAATGTTTAGGGATAGTTTATTGGATTTAAACCATTGAGTTTATCAAGTTCTTTGTTTACTGTTAAAAATAAAAAATTACATCTTTATTGGAATAAAACAAGTTAGTATCATTGGCAAATAAAATTGAATTTAAGATTTTAGAAAAATTATTTAAATCATTAATATAAACTAGAAATAAGAGGGATCCTAGTATTGAATCCTGAGGAACATCGCATGTGATAGTCATATTATCCGTTTTTCCACCTTCGTATGAAATATATTGCTTCCTGTTAAACAAGAAACTTTTAAACCAAGCCAAGTTTGAATTTCTTATACCGTAAATTTTGAGTTTGGATAAAAAAGTTATATGAATAACTCTATCAAAGGCTTTGCTTAGATCTATAAAAACCCCTAAAAAACATTATCGTCCATGTTTTATGCAGACCACCAAATGGATCAATTAAAGTGTTTAAAGATCATATTAAAAGTCTAATTAAAAAAATTCGGTATTAAAAAAATCTGTTTATCTGGTTGGTGTCTTGAATCTCAATATTTTAGATTATGACACAAATAAAAACATTAGACAGTTTTCCAATGTAATGTATGAAAATAGTTACATTCCTGTCATCAATAAACCTACGCGCATAACTAGAAAAAGTGAAACTTCAATAGAGCAAATTATTACCAATAGCTACCTTAATATAAAAATAAAAACAGGAATATTTAAAACAGATATCTCTCATCATTTTCCCATTTTTATTACTTCACAAAAACGTAATAAAAATGATTTTCAAAAAAATAAAAAATAACAACAAGAATAATAAACGACTCCTCAGTTAAACATTTTCATAACCTTTTATTATGTGTTAACTGGAATGGCCTATTCCTGAATCAAAACTCTGATATAGCGTACAATATATTCGTAATAGAGTAATATAAATATTATAACAAAGTATTTCCAGAAGTTTGAACATTGGTTAAAACAAAAACGCTAAACCCTTGGATTACAAAGGATATTCTTAAATCTTCTATAAAAAAAACAACGACTATATAAAAAATTTAAATAAAAAAAAAACCGTTCGTACTGAAACTAATTATAAAAACTACAAACGACTCTTTAAGTCAATTGTAAAAAAATCAGAAAAATATTATTATTCAGATCAATTAAAAAACCACTCGAATGATCCTCAAAGTACTTGGCATATTATTAAGGAAGTCATTGGTAAAAATAATTCTTACAGAAATACTACTCCAAAATTACTCAAATTTAATAATAACTACGTTTTAAAGAAAAAAACCCAGCTTTAATGCATACTTGGTTTCTAATAACACTAATATTATGTCTAATGAAAAACTTACTGTAGAAGATTTATTAGGTGTGGTTTCTTTAATCAAGCCCAAAAAAAGTATTGGAACTGACAATATAAGTATTAGCATCATTGTCAATTCAATAAAACTCATTAAAATTCCACTCTCGTATATATTTAATTTATCTTTAAAAGAGGGAGTTTTTCCGAAAAAGTTAAAAATTGCTAGATTTGTCCCAAATTTAAAATCAGGTGATCCTTATTACGTTACTAATTATCGGCCGCTCTCAATTCATACATGTTTTTCAAAATTTTAAGAACGAACTATGTATAATAGACTCTATTCTTTCTTAAGAAAAAATAATATTTTGTACAATAAATAATTTAGTTTTAAATCTGGTCATTCTACTGATCACGCAATCTTACATCTTGTGCATGATATATTTAAAGGGTTTAATGAAAAAAAGTATATGAGGTTATATTAACTAGTTCAATACACAATGACTCATAATCATTAGTGGTTGAACTTAAATTTGACTTAACTTTAAATAATAATGAGTTTATAATAAAAATACACAAACCTTGCCTGATGATCTAACTTGGTGAATCACTTTGTAGTTTGGTAAATGGTAATTATAATTTTTCACCATATTTTTATCATCAAACCTTGTCTCGCTGAGACAAATAATTTGAAAATTAATATTAATTTTATATAAAAATTGTTTTAAAGAATCAAAATTTTTTTGAAGACTTCTAATATTAACATGAAAGATCGAGAACGACTCGTTTCCCATTCTTTCAATGATATTTTTTGAATTTACATTATAATATAATGGGTTATTATTTTTTATTTGATCATTATTATTATAAAAGTTAATATCAGGATTAGAATCTTTTTTTAAAAGTGTTGATTTTTTAGTTAGCAATGAATTAAATTTAAAGTTTTTTAAAGCTGAATTCTCGGCCATTTTAAATAAGAGTAATATAGTAGTAAAAAATATTAAAATCTTAAAAAAAAAACATTTAACAAATTTTTTATTTCTAAATTCTTTAACAATTAGCTTATTGTAAATGACAATAGAATATACTTTCTAAAAAATAATCTAATCAAAAGTTACACTTACATATTAAAACATGTTTGTTTTTAAAATAAAGTTGTTATAAAGAATGTATGTTGGGAGTTGTACGTAACAATAGCTTTAAGTAGGCTTTGCAGATAGTCTTTATGGTTACTAAAAACTATGTATAGACTCTTCCAAAACTGTTTAAAATCATAATCAACTGATTTAGACGCCTGTTCAGATCAAAAATCTAATTCTTTATTTGGATTTGAATTTGAAATAGGTGAAAGAAATTCACATGTATACTTAATAGGAACATGCATTGTCGGTGACACTAGTAAACCAAGTTTAAGACAAACATCTTTGTACTCGTTAATGGTTAACTCATATTTAACTTTAACAGATTTTAAATATTTAAAGAAAATATAAAAATGATATGTTCATCTTTTTCCAGTTTCGAAGATTTTATTAATTCTTCTAACGCATGAATATTTTTTAGAAATTTTGAACATTCCCCACCAATTGACCACCATGCAGTTTAGGCCTTTGAAAACTTTTTTTTCCCACTGGTTAGCCGATAAAGTGACATCCATAGATTGCAAATATTTTTATCATCAGGTAACGCCCTATTGGAGCAAGGATTTTAATAACCTTTGCATCATAAGGCAGGTCATCTAAAGGAAGGTTAATGTAACTGACATAAGTTGCATCTGAAAGTTTGGATTTTTTTAAATCTTTACAGACAAGTTTTCTCAAGGTTTGGATGAGATTCAGTAAACCTAATAATAAACTATTTGTTTACCTCACTATCTTCGTATTGTTTTTTTACCTATTTCTTCTTCGTGGATTAATTTTTTTTTTTTTTGAAATTACATTCTTTCCCTTTTTCTAAAATAATTTAATAAACTTTTAAAAGTTCTCCTCAAATGTCAATGCCCACCTTTAGAATATAATCTTTTGACAGTTTTCTCTCCTTTGTCACAAGTCCTTTAATGTTTTTACTGTAAACCGATCGTCTTTAAACTTTTTCAAAATTTATTTCTTTTACATTATAACCATCATGTGAAAACCTTCTTAACTTAATTTCTCTTCAAATGTCTTTCTTACCAGCTTTTAAATATGCCATAATTTGGCTTCCTGTGTATTACAAAATCCACAAATATATTTTTTAATTTGTTTATTTCCAAAACTGGAATTATTTCAACTGGTTAAAGCGCTTTTACAGAGCTTTTCAATTGTTCAACGGCCATGGCTTCACCTTTAGCTGCAATCTTAAATTTTTTTTTCAACACTTTTGAGCATTGAAGTTTGGCACCTTAAGTATCTTAATATCAAAAGAAACTTACATCCATGTTTTCAGTTTTTAAATTTTAAATTATTTTATATAAATTTATAAATTTGAAGTTTGAAATATTAAATCAAGAATAAAAAGTTCACCGTACTTTTTTCAAGTATATCTGTTAAGTTTTCTCTTCGTGTAGGGAGAGGACAAGGGTGGGGTAATCTTTTTTCAATATCAACCCTGCATTTTTTAAATATTTTTATTGTTCCAGGTGATGATGTCTTTACTATTCTTAACTTGATTTTCCCTTTGTATATATATTTTGATCATGAAGTAGTTCGAGCGATTTCACAGATGCCATAACCACAGAGTTTCTGGTAAGAATACTAACTTTGACTTTTGAGATCGTACGGTTTATTTAGAATAATGTTTTTATCTCCAATTTTTTTAGGTCTTTTTAATGTTTTTCAACATTTTCTTACATATACCATTATAAACGCGACTAAAATTCATCTGTAAAATTCTCATTTAGTAAAAAAACATTTTAACTTTCAAAAGTTATGACCTCGTAAAGTTTTCAACACCCTCAAAAAAATATATTGCAAAAAATATTGTAAAGTTTGCCCCATGTCTGGAAGTTACCTATAATAACACCAAAAATACATGACCTGCCCGTTTGAACCTGTTATTTTTATGAAAGACGTCGACAGAATATTTTCAAAATTTAGACCGTTTTAAAATTTTTAGCTGCTTCTGGGTGATGGTTTTTTTTTTCAAATAAACCGTTTCTGCTACAAAGTGCATAGTGTTTATGCACATTTTATTTAAAATCTTTTTTTTAGATTCATTAAACCTAATTTTAAAGAATTTTTAATTTTCATAGAGAATAATAAAAAAAAAACACCCAAGTTACATGTTTGTTACCTTTAAAAGTATGTATTAATATATACTATTCAATATATAAAAGTGCGTTCATATATCGGATTAAACTGTTTTCAGTATAAAACATTTTTTATAAAAAACAAATAGATACAAGCAAAAATAAAAACAAAAAACTTATTTAATAAATAGCAACTAAGCAAATGCTCCATATACATCCACACAAACTCTTCCCGAGTTATCTCCGTCGAAAAAGTTAAGAAGATCTTCGTAGTTCCATATTGAAATGTAGTCTCCTATATTAAAGTAGGTAGGATATTTGTAGTTAACGAAAACAACTTCTTTATTGGTTGGTAGAAATCCGGGATACTGGTAGTTTTTCGACCCATCTACGTATTTAATTCCAAGGTTCGGAGATGGGAAGAGAACCATTCTATTGCTATCCGTAATTGCAAGATTGAAATATCTTTGATCATTAAAACAACCAAAAAAGCTACCCGTAAACGAATTATGGCACTTTATTCTCCCATTCAGGTACACAAGCTTTATTCCAACTAAAACACCGTATTGATTTATTGGAATTTGTGCTGGCATATCATCTTTCGCTTGAAAACAAGCTTCATTTTTTAACGAAATCCATTTTAAATCAAATCCTAAACCTGATCCTGAAACTGAATAATTATTTTAATAAATAGAAAATAAAAAACAAAATACCCTTGCATTAAGAAAGCCTCAAAAAAATATATATATATTTTTTCGAAGGCATATAATATTGTTTTCAGTTTATTTATTGTTAAAAAAAAGTTAAAATAACAAACTGAAATTTCTAAAAAACACTTATAAACTTATAGTTTGGACCTTTTCGTTTGTTTTCTGGTTGTAAACAAAATCATTGCTCCTTTTTTTTAAAGATTGTTCGTTTTTTAAGTATCGTAAGAATCTATTATTATCAACGAATATATTTATGGACATACATGTGTAGATACAAACTAAAACGTTCATATTATATTAAGTTATCTGAATTCAAAGTTTAACAAATGTTATACCTATGCATTGATCTAAGTTACATTTAACTGTTTCAGATAAATCTCCATCGCAGTTTTTACCACCTCCACTAGGAACAGGATTTGTGCAAGATCTCACTCTGCTTTTGTTCCCATCACCACACGTTGTTGAACACGCAGAATAAGCGCTCCACTCGGATAAACCTCCATCAACTTAAATTATAGTTAATTAACAAATACATTATAATTCTTTAAAATTATTTAAATAGCATAATTTATTGAAATTTTAAAAATAAATAAATCAAAGTATTAGTACCTTTACATGCCTCCAAAATACATTTTTGTGTTTGCGAACGTTCTCCAATACAATCTTTGCCACCAGAGCTAGGAACAGGTTTTGTACAAGTTCTAACTCTTTGTTGAATACCTTCGCCACAAGTTGTCGAACACGAAAAATATGTGCTCCACTCTGAGAAACCTCCATCGACTAAAATAACAATATACTTAAACGAACAGTATCAGTAAAATATTATATTGATATGTTTAGGCTTCTTTTTAAGTACAGTTTCTTTATTTAAATAAAATATGAAATGCTAAATACATCTTCAAAGTAAAATGAATTTAAAATCATGATAAACCTCAAATAATAAAAATATTTATAATTCTTTAAAATTAATTACATTTCATATTTTCTTAATTTTAGAAAATTTAAATATACCAAAGTATCAATACCTTTACAAGCTTCTAAAACACATTTTTGTGTTTGAGAATGCTCTCCAACGCAATCTTTGCCCCCAGGGCTAGGAACAGGGTTTGTACAGGTTCTAGATCTTAGTTGAATACCTTCGCCACAAGTTGCTGAACATACGGAATATGTACTCCACTCTGAGAAACCTCCATCGACTAAAATAACAAAATATTAAAAAGAGAATCAGTAAAATATTATATTGATATATTTAAACTTCTTTTTTAACGAGTACTGTTTCTTTATTCAAATAAATCATAAAATGCCAGAAATAACTTTAAAGTAAAACATAAGTTATGCATTCTTTTTGAAATTAATAAAAGTTCCGTTTGTTAGAAAATAAATTTCGAAAAGCATGATAAACTTCGAGAATAAAAAACATTTTCAATTCTATAGATTTCATTTAATGCCAAATATAATTGAATTTATAAAACTCAAATAAATCAAAGTAACAGTACCTTTACAAGCTTCTAAAATACATTTTTGTGTTTGCGAACGCTCTCCAACGCAATCTTTGCCCCCAGGGCTAGGAACAGGGTTTGTACAGGTTCTAGTTTTTAGTTGATTACCTTCGCCACAAGTTGTCGAACACGGAAAATATGTGCTCCACTCTGAGAAACCTCCATCGACTAAAATAACAATTTACTTAAAAGAACAGTATCAGTAAAATAATTAATTGATATGTTAAGGCTTAATTTTAAGTACAGTTTCTTTATTCAAATAAAACATGAATTGGTAGATACATTTTCAAAGTAAAATGAAATTTAAAATCATGATAAACTTCAAATAATAAAAGTATTTGTAATTCTTTAAAATAAATTAATTTTCATATTTTCTTAATTTCAGAAAATTTATTTAAATCAAGGTATCCGTACCTTTACAAGCTTCTAAAATACATTTTTGTGTTTGTGAACGCTCTCCAACGCAATCTTTGCCGCCAGGGCCAGGAACAGGGTTTGTACAAGTTCTAGATCTTATTTGAATACCTTCGCCACAAGTTGTTGAACATACAGAATATGCACTCCACTCTGAGAAACCTCCGTCTTTTAAAAGCAATTTGTTTGTTTCATTAACTAAAATTCTTAAATATGATATGATGAATTCTCAAAAGCAAAAAGCATTTTAAATTCCGTAGAATTATTAAAATGTCAACTTTAAATAAAGATGAAAGAGTAGTCTTTAAAACGGATCGGCAAACAGGTTAAATATAAAATTTTTTGAGAATCAAAACATTTTTTCTTAAAGACTGTTTAGCTATTTTTGAAAAGATTTTTTTTTTCTGATTTATACTACATATGTAATGGAAAAAAAAGAATTATACGCTCGGTACAAACCAACAGCTAATACAAATAACATTTTATTATATTCATATATATTTACAGGGGCATGGCCGTAAACAAGTGGGGGCTTGGGGAGGCTTAGGGGCTATAGCCCCCCTCCCCCATTTTTCGATTTGTTGCGCCTCTGATAATATATATAGAAGCAATTTGAAAACATCTATATAATTTTCTTTATTTAAATATCTTTAACTAATTTCTTTAATTGCGAAACAACTATCAAAAAATATTTCGCAATTAAATAAATAATAAAAATAAAAATGTCGCAATTATGTAAACTTAAGTAAATAACTGTAAATTTTACGTTACTTTTCGAATAAAAAAAGAACTCGTTGTATAGAATTTGTTACAACGTGGTATTGAACTTGCTACAACTTGCTACAAAGTTGTTTTGTTTATGTAAGGCGACTTTTATTTAATAAATTTGGATTTTCCTTTTTTTATTTAGAGTTTTAAGTTTCATGAATTTAATAATTAAATTCAAATATTGTTAAATGATATTTATTATTTAATATTTATAGTTTGCAAATTAGATTTAAATAAGTTTGTATTAATTGTAGTAACATTACGTAACAATCTATTATATGATTTACCTCAGTGGTATGTCTTTAAAACGAAAATTGTCTGGGGCAGAAGGGAAGCGTCGTAAACGACTGAAGGAAACTTTGGAAGGGGGAGATACCAACCGCAATATTACTTCTTTCTATGCAAGAACTGTCATCTCATCAATTTCTCCTAACTTCGCCTCTACTTCTAGCCTTGAAACTACAGCTACTACACCTTTTTTTTTAGATAAAACATCGAATTCTAATGGTTTTAACAGTACTTTTACTACTGCATCTCTTGCTAACCCTGATACTGCTGCTACTACTTCTTGTTATGCTGGCTCTGTATCCACTGTTACTTTGGCATCATCTTTTAGTTCTGCCTTTAATTTTTCTTCTTCGATTACTAACTCAGCCAACAATGATGTTAACTCTGCCTCCACTGTTACAGTCTATCAAAAAATGCATCTAATTATTAGTCCGCATCAACATGTGTTAGCTTTTTTAAAAGGTACATGTGGTAGTCAGAAGCGATCATTTTGTCAGCAATGGTACAAACTGTTTCCGTGGTTGCATTTTAACTAATGTAACAATACAGTTTTATGCTACTATTGTATGCTAATGGAAATGCATAATTTATCATCTTCAAAATGCAGCGAGGATGTTTTCACAAAAACTCCATTTTCTGATTCGAAAAAGAGTTTACAAAAATTACAGAAACACCAAAATACTCTTTCTCATCGAGAAACCATCTAGAATGTTAAAACTATTCCTTCAACAACTAAAGATATTGGTGAACTTCTCAGCAAAACTCATGCACAGGAAAAAATGGAAAATAGAGCAATCCTAATAATAATCACGAATATTCAATTTATCGCCAGACAACGTATTGCTCTGCGTGGTGATTACAATACAGACAAAGATTATAAAGAATTTAAATTGAACTTTTCTCAGTTACTTAATCTCAGAAGCAAAGATAGTCTCACTTTAACTATATAGATGAGAAAGTCGCAAGACAAATTTACGTGTGCAGCTATCTAAAATGAAATTCTGCAGACAATGGGTCTCACTATACTCTGAAAAATTACATCCAACATTTCTGGAAAATGGTTTACTATTATGGTAGATGAAACCGCAAATCAGTCCAACACTGAGCAAATGGTGATTTACCTTCGATATATAGATGAAGATGACTTGGAAGTGCATGAAGTGTTTGTCGGACTTTATAGTATGGAAAACACATCTGCTAAAAGTATTACTGCAACTATCAAAGATGTTTTTATGCGGATGAATCTTTCAATACTTAATTGTCGCGGTCAATGTCATGATGGTGCAAGCGTCATGACAAGTTGGAGTTGCAAAGAGAATAAGTGACCTCCAACCCAAAGCACTATATTCCCATTATTATGGTCACGTTTTAAACTTAGCAGTAGAAGACACACTTAAAGCTATCAGCATCATGAAAGATGCTCTGAACATTGTTCATGAAATTACAAAGTTGATAAAAAAATCTCCTAAACGTGAATGCCTTTTTAAAAAGATAAAAGAAAATGTTCTCCCTGGGACACCTTGTATTCGCACACTCTGCCCTACACGCTGGACGGTAAGAGCAGAATCATTTTATTCCATCTCTGAAAACTTTGAAGCTCTAATATTGCTTGGGAAAAAGCTAAATCTGAGACAAAAGACAGTGAGATCGTAGCTCGAATAAGCGGAGTTGCAGCACAAATGCAAAAATTCCCTTTCTTGTTTGGAATTGAATTGGGCAAGATTATTTTATGCATGGTAGACAATTTATCAAAAGGTTACACGTATGCAAAAGGTTACATGTTCAAAATTATCAAAAGTTCAAATTATCAAAAGTAACACGTTCAAACGTATCAAAAGGTTACACGTTTGCAAAAGGTTAGTGAAGATCAGAAAGTTGTTGAAAGAACTTTGATTACATTTAAATCTATCCGGTCTAAAAATTCATTTGAATATTTTTTGGAAGCATATTGAAATCAAAAAAAAATACTTCAACTAGAAAAACCTGCTTTGCCCCACCATCGCAAAGTGCCTCGTTGTTTTGAAATAGGAGCATCTGCATCAGTATTACTTGAAAATTCTAGTTTTGACTTTTTCAAGAAGATTTATTTCGAAGCTATAGAAATCAAAATTGGCAGTATTCAATCTAGATTTGAACAAAAAGGATATTCAATGCTTCAAAAGATAGAATCAGTACTTATAAATGTTTCATCTGAAGGTAGTTCAATAAATAACGAAGTTCTTGATTTCTATGCTACAGATTTGAATGCTTCAAAACTGCATGCGCATTTACAAGTTATGCACAAATCACAACTGAACTATTAGACACTCAACAAAAAGTCCTTAATTTTGTCAGTTAAAATATGAATGGATTTCCTATAAACCTTACTGTTGTTTATTTAACAATTACGACTGTCAGTGTATCTCAAATTGACTAACATATGCACTAAAATGCGTATTTGTATATTAATATAACACAAAAATTTGTGTGTATTACAGAGAAGCAAATGAAGTTGAAAAGGAATCATTATCAGAGATTAGGAAGTCGATAAAACTTATCCTTCTGATGCGAGCAACAAACGTCACTAGCGAGAGAGCTTTCAACACACTAAGAAGAATCATATCTTGGTTAAGAAGCACCATAAACCAAGCACGGTTAAACTAGTGTATGCTGTTAAGTATACACACACAAAAAACTAATGAACTTAACATCATAGATATAGCCAATGATTTTTGTAGCCAAAGTGAAGGTAGAAAAACTGTATTTGGACAATTTTGAAAAAAAATCTTGAAACTGCTGTAATGTTTTATAAAATTCTTTTACTATATAAAACTTGAAGTTTGTAAAAATAGGCAAAACTTGTTTTTTATTTCTGATCTATGTATTAATTTCCGTACACATTTGTAGATACTTTAAAGCCGAATTTTACTTCATATTATTAAAATAATTTTTAAGTAATAATACTTTTGAATGATAACCGACATTCTTTTAAATGTGATATAACAACTTAAGTCACATTTTTCCATAAACAGAGCATAAATGAAAATTGATTTTTGGATGAATGTTTTTATCTCTGAGCATTAATGTTTTATATATTTATTTTTAACGCAAACATTCCCCATATTACACGAGAGAAGAGGACTATGCATTAGTTATATTACGAACAGTAAAATATACTTGTTTTTTGTCGGAAAGGTATTATTTTTTAACATTGTTAAAGGAAAAGTTAAATTAGGTTTTTTTTTTAAAAAGGCCGCCATTATAATTTTGGCGTTGTTTTGATGTTACCAGAACTGGAATGAGGCATTAAAAACATGTGCCATGACAGAGACCTTCACCAGATTAGAGGTCACTATTAATCAAAGAAAAAAAACTTTGACTTTTTTGACGCTTTTTATATTGAAGACATGAATAAAGTAGCTACTACAACTTAAGCTAACAACCAGACACCGAGCAAACTCCAAACATTTATGCGTTTATACTCGTATTAAGAAAGAATGCCTTGCAAAAAACTGCGATGATCAGACTCGTGAGAGCAACACGTTGATAAAATATTTGTCTTCACGTTAAACTAAGTTAATATTCATCTAGAAAATTTTAAATTTCATAGTATAAAACTTAAAATTTATCTATGAATATAATTTTATATCAGAAAAGTGAAAAAAGTATTTTATAAAATTGTTGCTCTAATTGTAAAGCTATAAAAGGTATTTACTATTACTAATTTGATTATAATATATCAAGCAATAGTTATTCTTTTTGATACCACTAAACAGTGATTAAAAAAAATAAAAACCAGCATTAATTTCACATTTGCAAAAATCTGAAATAAAAATTTTTGATTTTGCAAGACTGTTGCAAATGGATTTTTATTTAATATTCTGGAATTTTTCTTTTTTAAAACCACTTGACGATTCACCACAAATGTTCAAGTTTTCATTTTTAGTAAAAAGATTAATTTGAAAAATAAACAAAAAAATTTAAATTTTTCCTTATTTATAAAACCACAGCTGTTAACTTCCAGCTATTATATATCAAGCAAGAAATATTAAGAGAATAATGAAAAATATTTTTAACTCAGATTTATATTTGAAAGTATGCATGAACAAACGTCTTAGCATATTTTAGCCTTTTTTGGTTACAATCCCTAATCCAAGAGGTCAATAAAACGGTTTTAACAAAATAGTGTTTAATTTCAACCTTTGGAAGTAAATCTTCCATATTGTGCTGAACATCGAGACATTCCCAATAAACATATGAGCGTCTATATAACGTTAGAACGACGTTTAGACGAAACGTTTAGTTTTGGTCTATTATTCGTTTTGAACGAAATTCAGAATAATATTCAAAACAAACCTTTATTAAATGTCGAGGTTTAAACGTATTATTGACATTTCATAGTATAATCTCTTAGCGTTCAAAAATTAGGACCATTTTAAGTATAAATCATTTTAAGTTTAAATTAGACAAGTTTAAATCCCCCTCAACTCTGGGCAGTTGTAGTAAAAATTGTAGGGTTTTTTGCTCCCAGACTCCAATTATTGCATTTTTTTGCAATGCATCTTTATTTGACCTAAATTTAAACATATAAATGTCTTGAGTTTTCCCCATGTCTAGAAAGAGATTGCGTTACAAAATATTTTGGTCTGTTCCTTAATGAGAACATCACATGGAAGCAAAATATTGATTATGATGGTACTAAAGTTTCCAAAAATATTGGAATTCTTTATCAGGCTAGAATCTATATAAATAAAAAAGTTTAATCCTAACCTTATTATGCATTTATTCATAGCCATATGAATTATGCAAATATTGTTTGGGTAAGCACTGAAAAAAGTAAGTTACAACCTCTCTATCCCCCTCAGCAACATGCACATGTGTTATTAATTTTGTTAAACGTTTTTCCCACTTTTAACAACTTTTGTAAGAAATGAGATTGCCTCATATTTACGAGCTCAATATTTTTAAAATTCAACAAAGTGAAAAATAACATTTAATTTCTAATTTAAGTCTAACTTGGTTATTTAGAAAATATTTTATAAAGTTTTAAAAAACTTTTTAAGTAATCTTTGTAGGGGAAAAAAATGCCCTCACCGATCAACCACTAAAAAAAATAGTAATAATAGTAAAGCACTTCTAAAGACTCACAAATGGAGACTTAATGCATTAAGTCTCTACTTGTCCCATTATAACTTGTATATTAAAACTATTTGTTTTATCTACAAAATATAGTTTTATCTACAGAAGATAGTTTTTTTTAATTGTCTTAATAACAATAATTTATGTGAATTTTTATTTCTGACTGAAACTCGATTTTTTTTTTTTCCCTCCAAATTTTCGATAACTTTTTTTAAGGAATTGTTTATTTTATTACTTTATTTAAAGGAGTTTTAGCTTCTATTGCTTACCATTGCAGAACTTAATTTTTAAGATATATATCTGCCATATATATCTTAAAAATTCTCGTTTCAAACGACACTTCGTAAAAGTGGTTTAAAATATATTGTTTTATATCGTTTCATATAAAAAATTTTATATAACAATATTTAAAAATATTTTTTAAACGTCATTTGAAACAAGAATTTTTAAGATATATATCGCAGTTGCTGAACTTTTAATTACCCGAGTTGGCTTATTAATAAGTGAACATATATACTATATTTAAATAGCATATCATTGAAAGATTTCGCTTTTGAACTTTTTTCATAAATTAAGAAATTTAAGTTTATATCGCCGATAAAATTTTTTACTATTATTGTTAACTATTATATTACTAATAAAATCGAAAAAAAGGTATACGCATACAATGTCAATGTTTTTAAATTTTTTACTAATGGTTTTTATTGCTAAACATTCATAAACATTTTTGGTTAAGAATAACCACTTTTAAATCTTAAATAAATAATTCACTAAAATTTAAAAACAAAGTCGTCTACCTTTTTTACCACTTCCTCGTGGTTGAATAATTATGTGGTAATTTGGTAAGTTGAAATTTGATTCGTATTTTCTGAGTCATGCAATGCCTCTGTATGAGCTATGACATTAAAACTGTAATTTCCAATATATAAAGTACTTTAAATTATGTGAAATTATGTTGCATGGATCGAATATTGATGTGCAATATAGAAACTGAATTAGATTTGTTATTTTGAAATTATAATGGTCAATATAAGGTACATTCAGGAAAATCATTTGAGTTTCGTGAAAAATATTTTGATTTTTATCAGAAAAATTATTTAAGAAGTTATTCTTAAAAATATCAAGCAACAGTTTTTTAAAATCTTTGTTGTTTAAAGTAGGGTAGGGTGGGGCAAGATGCCCCCCTTAACAAACTTTAGCGTATATAACAAATACTTTTACATTTTCTTGTAATTTTTCTTTTTAATATCAAAGTCTACTTATGAGAGAAGACATTGGTAAGATAAAATAACTACTTTATTACTGGTGATAAACTTTAAAATTAAAAAAACTAATAATTGTGCGAGGAGACATCTTGCCCCAGCCGTGGGGCAAGATGCTCCAAAGAGTACATCTTGCCCCAAACCTTTTAAACAGTTGTTAAAAATAACTATCAGTTAAAATAAAAGCTATTAATAGTTCTTTATTAAAACTCTTTACATTTTATTAAAATAACTGAAATAAAACACTGCAATAATTCTATGCAATTGTCTTGAAGATAAATAACTTTTTTTAATTTATATCACTAACATAAATGTTCAAATAACATATACATGATTATGATTCACAGTAGTAGCATAAGTCTGAATCATCTGGGCCACATGAAAAGTGGTACCAAGATGTGCATTTACTACATTGTGTCCAATCATTAAATGGTGGCACATTGTATGGACAAGAGCATATAATGCATAGAGTTGTATCAGTGATAAAAATTTCAGAGGCAGAAACCATATTTTTCTTCTTTTTCATTTGTTTCTTTATGCCATTAGGTCTTTCTGCTTTCTGCTTTTCAGGCTTTTTCACCTTTTTTGTCTTCAAATTTATTGATTTCATTTTTTGCTTGATCACCTTATTAAGTGCAGCCTTTTCTTTACGCAATATGACTGCTCTTCTAGTCGCTTCTTGAAAGGTGAAGAAGTAAGGTTTTCAGCTGACTCTGTCTTTCTCTTTCGTTGTCTTAAAACAGGAATTTTGGGACGTGGAGAAATCTTTTCCAAAATATTTAAGAGAGAATTAAGGCCAAGATACTCATCAACAATTGGCAAAACTGCATCATCAACAGCCTTCAATTTTGCAGCAGTAGTTGTTGTGCTCATGACATTTGCCAACTGTATAGGTGCAACAAGAGGCAAATTAGGCAATTCACTAGATTGCTGACAGATTTTCAATGGCTCAGCTACATTAGTGAGCAAAGCTGCTTCAAAGGCTTCATCATTAAAAATAAGGTCATTTATTGGGTACAAACCAGAGCATCTAAAACCATTGATTGCTTTGTCAATGTTTGCAGTAAAGTTGTAGGCAGTTGCAAAAATACCTGCCATGTCAAAAAATGAAATTCTACGCCCTGATGTGATAACATCCAGTTGCTTGCTGCTGTATTGTAGCCAACTTTTAATGGTTTAAAAAATGTACGATCTAAAGGTTGCATCTTGTGTGTACAATGAGGTGGGAGAGTTATGAGATGGATCCCATTGTCACGACAAAAGTTAATAGCCTCAAGTGTTTTGTGACTGTGATGACCATCAAGTACAATTAATTGCTCATTAGTTTTAGATGCATGAGTCACAGCAACAAAATGTGTTAACCATTCAATGAATAAAGATGAATCAGTCCATCCACTGGAGCTAACTCTAATAATTGAGCCTGAAGGTGCACCAACAGCCAGCCTATCAGTCATTCGCTTACGGGGAAATATAAATAAGGGTGGGACATAAGTGCCACTTGCACTCATTGCACACACAACTGTCACAGTAGCACCTCTTTCTCCACTAGTTATTTTCAAAACTTGTCGTTTGCCTTTCGTTGCAATTATTTTTCCTGGCTTATGGACATTTGTGATTCCAGTTTCATCCATATTCCAGAGCTGTTTGGCTGAAAACTTATGTTCCTCAAATAATGACTTGTATACTGAAAAAGACTGATTTACTTTTGGTTTATTGAAGCCAATGGCTCTGCTTATACTGGTGGCTTGTGGAGTTCGAATAGAAAGTTGTGGATTGCGAGACATGAATCCTCGCAGCCAATCCACTCCGCCATTTTTGACTCTTTATTAAAAGGATTATCGATTCCCATTTGCTTAGCAAAATCATTTGCTAGGCGACGCACATCTATTGTTGTCAAGCCAAATAATGCTGTTTCCATAATCTGAACTTGTGTAACAATCTTCAATTCAAATTCTTTACTAAAAACAGGAACTTTTCCACCCAGAGACAAACCACCAGCTACTTTTACTTTTCCATCTCGATGACGTTGTAATGTTTTTTTATTAATACTAAATTCTGATGCAACATTCTTTAGACTGCAGCCCATCTTTATTACATCTAATGCTGACTTTATTTTATCATTTGTTGCACCTCTCTGTGTTTTTCGCACATAATTTCTCACCATTATTTGTAATATTTAAATATGTATCTAAAGAAATATTAAAACCTTAAAATTTTAATTATATAAACATACCAACACATACACAGTATTATATAATTATTCAATACATTATTATTTTATACATTACATAACATCTATAAATTAACTCTCTTTGAGTTAAATAAGAACTTACTAAAGTTACATGTACATACAAAATTACTCAAGATTATTAACAATAACACGATGTTGCAATTATTAATGATGTTGCATGCTAAACACAGCTCCTTTTAGTAGAAATTGTATTATGCGCATGTATTAATATATGAAGTTGTATTAATACAACTTCATTCAGCTGAATGCAATGCATATTTGTAAAAGTTTTACAAATATGTATTGAATTGCAGCAATAGCATGTGATACAGCTTCATTTTACTTAGCATATACATTATAACATTTACTTAATATATAAAATTATTTTAAAAAGCTATTTATAAATATGTATAATAGTTTTCAACATATAAACCAACATATAAACATTGTCAATAACTAAATTAGTAAACGTTTTTATGTTCTAAACACACTTTAAAAATGGTAGAAATTCCGTAAAACCACGACGCAAGAAGCCCTTTGAGGGCATCTTACCCCACGTAACCGAGGACATCTTGCCTCATCTGTAGTGAGTGCAAGTTTAATACAAATAAAATTAATTTTATTGCTAAGTTATAAAATTTCTTGACTATATATTATTGTGGGATAAATTCTTTATAAAACAACACATTTCTTACCTTAATCGCATAAGTATTGCCAATCCAATAAACATTCAAAATTAGAAGCAACTTACAAACAAAATACTCCAAAAAGTAATAAACCAATTTAAACCTCACCTACCAGCAATATTAAAAACATTTTTTATTCCACGATTTTGTTTTAACTTTATGAATAGTATTATAGAGGGATAAAACATTACCGTCCTATGATACTCTCACATAAGCAAAAAGACTTCTTGCCCCACGGGTCATCTTGCCCCACCCTACCCTAACCGTAAAAAAAGAGTTTAAATTTTAACTTTATCTTTATAATCCAATAATTTCAAAACAATTGTTCTTGGCATATTGCTAGACAGTGGAGAAAACAGAATTAGCCTCACCATGTACTGTTCCAATATTTTGTAAATCTCCAAGCAAATTTGTGCGGTGCATTTTTTTTGTCGACACTTATATTTTTATTGTTACAAACAACTACTTTTTAGATTATAATATAGCATAATTAAATTGCGGTACATTTGATAAAACCATAAAATATATAATACTTAATATTTGTAGTAGCAAATAGATTATTTAGATAATTAGCCTCATCAATAGTTATTTTCAGTTTACTTGTATATTTTGCATATAAAGACTAAGTCATAAATGCGTGATACGCATTTATGACTTAGTCTTTTATTATTATTTCTAAGTTAAAGACTGTGAAATCATGGCTCATAAAGTTTTTAACACTTGGTTTTTGATACCTGAATTCGAAATGGGACATGGTAAGCGTTTAAAGAATGAAGTATTAGCAGTAATCAAAGCATGTAAAGATATACCCTTATCGAATCGGGAAATTAAAAAGAAAATTAAAAGATCTACAAAAGTGGTTAATAGTTATTTCAAGATTAGCGTTAATTACGGAGCTTATAAGGAATGTGGTGGCAAACGTAAAACTGATAATTGTAGTAAACGAGTTATTGTACGTCGTGCTACTGCTCAGCACATGACTACATCTCAAACTCGTGTTGATTTACAAATACCTGTAACTGTTCAACGTGTGAGACAAATCTTTCATGAAGATCCAAACACAATTCGAAAAAGCGTAAACCAAGACCAAAACTTACTGTTTGTCATAAAGAAGTTAGGTTACAATTTGAAAAAGAACACATATCTTCGCAGGAAGAGTGGCATCAAGTTCTCTTTAGTGATGAAAAAAATTTTAATCTTGATGGTCCTGATGGCTATCAATATTACTGACACGATCTTCGATTACTGCAATATTTAGTAAATTTATTGTTTTATTTATTTTACTCCTTTTTTTTTTTATCTTTCTGCTTTTTATCACGCTGCAACACCTCCATTCACCAGAAAAGCTACTAATTCATTTCAAATGCATTTAAAAGCAATAAAAACTTGATTTTTATTTAACGCAATTATTCTGCAAAATTAGCAATTTCTTTTTCTTGTGAAAAATTTTTTTTTTCTTGCTTCAAATATTAATAACAATTGAAAAAAAAAATTTAATATTACGAGTTTTGACATTTTTTTCCAATTAATGGTTTTTTAGAACTATAAACAAAAGAATTATCAACTTTATTAAATAAATTTATCAAGGTTTATCGACCCTTTTATTCAAAATTAGAAAAATTTTTCCTATTATTATGGCGATCTGTTGTTGGAAGTGAAACATTAGTTCTCAAAGTTTTAAATTTTTTTACAATGTATTCCGCAAATTACTCATGTTCTTAGTTCCGCAATATGGTGCAAAGCGTTAAGAACAAATCAACATTTAATTTAAAATGAGAATTTAAACGAAAAAAAAAAACTCATTCTTTGTTTAAATAGTGAAATAGTTTTAAATTTTAGAGTTCAAATGACAAAAGACTTGCAAACCTTTTTATTGCAATAATAATTTTATTGCTGTAGTCTTACTTGCTGTTTTTCTTGCTTTGACACAGAACATAAATAAGAAAGAGAAAAGTTATTAAAAAAACTGAATAAATATGTGTGTTTAGATAAAATAAATGAATGAATAATTAAAAAAGTAAAACATAACAAAGATTTTTACTTTAACTAAAGTTAAGGAGTTAAATTATATAATTTTAAGCTTGAAATTGTCCAATATGTTCTGACGTCAAACATCTTCATATATATTTCTGACGTGGCATCAAATATGAAGCATAAATGTAAAATATCCCGAAGGAAATCAAGAATATTCCGATGGAATACACAATCTCGACGCTTTATAATTTGAAGTCAAAATATGATATTGAGTTTTTTTCAGCTACTACGTATACTTTTAGTTAAAAAATATAAAGTAGAAAAACTTAAAAAAAAAGCTACTGTAATGATTTATTTTTAAATTTAGTTACACAACAGAATAAAAATTGCAAAAAGTTTTAAATCTACTTCTACTAACTACTGTTAAATATCAGAAAACAGATTGCTGTGTTAACTACAATTTTCATTGGTTAATTAAAAATTTTTTAAACAAGAAAATGAATTTAAATGACTTAACAATTAAAACTTACCTTTACAAGTATTGCCAAACCAATCACGACAAATACCATTAAGCCCTAAAAACAAAATTTTATTTTGTTTTTTTATGGATATATTGAACTTCCATTAATATTTTACAGAATGCAGATTTCAAATATTAATTTTAAAGGAATATTTAGAAATGCTTTGTAAGTTGTTTTAACGCCGATTCTGTTTCATTGAACTAAACCTGCTACATAGTACCAACCCTGCTAAATATCTCGACTAAACTACTATTTACATTTTGAATATGACTTTAGACTCTGAAGAAATCATCATACAAATAATATTAACAATCGTTTTATTGTAATTTTTTATCATAAATATTACATCAACAAAGATGACTCATAATCAACAGAAATTTGCTAAACTCAAATTTAGTTATAAATATTTTTATTGAGTTGATCATTCTTTCCTTTTGCCATTGGTCGACTTAAAGCAAATATCACATACTGATTTGCTTGCAAAAATAAGTTGAAATACAAAGTAAAAATACAAGATTATTAACATGCATACTATATTTTTTCAAAAAAAAACTTTTATTGATAACATTAAAATAAAATATGGAAAAGACAAAGGAAATTGAAAACTCTAGTGAAATGAACTTTTCTGTATCAAATTAACAGACAAAATTATACAACCTATCTTTTTAAAATACCAATGACCTTTTCTGAAAATTGTTTACGTGATTAATACACTAATGGTTTTTTTTACGCAAAAAAATTTTTTTTCATTTTGGTTATTTAATTGGGTAATACTCTATAGGTAAAACTTTTTTAGGGGTTTAAATAAACATTAAACATAAATTAATTAGTGGCTCGATGAAAAAACTTCGAACTTTTTCTTCATTCTGTCGTTCCTAATTTTTATTTAAATTTTATTGATGAAACTTAAAACAAGAGCATTGTAAAGCGTTTATAAATGACAAATGAAATAGAAATAATAAATGATGAAATAGAAATAGGCAAACATTGAAGTATATGATTCACACTTTTTCAGAAATTATGAACAAAACTTTTCCCTCTGAAAAGTAATAGAATAGGGAAAGGTTGCGTATGTTGATCATGTTAACAGTGTATTGTTTTTTACAGCCGAAATTTAATATTTATATTTATTTTTGCAGATTATCATAGTTTTATTTTTCCTCTTGAAGTATATAAATGAATAAATCATTTTAAAAAAATCTTTAAACCAAAAAATGAGTTATTTTCAACACACCCAATCATCTTATCTTATCTTAGGAAACCAGTTTCCTAAGATGAGCTTTTTTTTGGAACTGAAAAAACTCAAAATAACAAAAAAATAATCACAAAAAAAAAAATTAAATAAATTTGTATCTTCAAAGACTATACTTAAGTAAAAAATAATTACCTCAACCATAACAAAAAATTATAATAAATATTTTCTATCTCTAAAAAAGTTAACGATACTATTTTTTGAAAAGACTTTCGCTCTTGAAATACCAAAATAAAGTTCCGCCGAGAATAACTTTCAGATGCGGTTTTTTTTAATAAAAAGCCGCATCTTATCTTAAGCGTCTAAAAACGTATCATCTTAAGCAACATCACTAAGTACTATCATAATTTAAATAGCATGACAACAGCTTATTTATTATCTCATGTAACCCATGGAATTAGCAGTAGATAAGTATAAAATATAGAGGATGTAACAAATTTTTGATGATCTTCTTTCGCTCTGACATAACTATATTTTTTTTTTATTGCCATATAAACTTATTAAAGTCGTAAACCATAATATAAATACAAATAGCAGGGGCAAGAAGAAGACATAATTGGTCTTATTACCAAGTCCCTTAGTCTTTACCGAAAATATAAACAACAAAAATTAAAAAGTGTAATACTATATAATAAAAAACGTTTGTCTAAAGACTTAATAAAATAAATATCATCGGTCCTAAATTCCTACTTTAACTTTTTTTTTTTTTTGTATTGGTTAAAAAGAATTTAAAAACAAAGAAAAAGAAAGAATTAGTACAAAGAAGCTATATTACTAAAGAGCATGCAAAGAAATACATATAATCCCGAAGCTTTCTTTTTGCATCAGCATATACCTTAAAATATGTGAATAATTCTTATAAAATATATTTTTTTATATATATTTGAAAAAAAGAAACAAAAAAGAAAGAAGAATTTAAGCAAAAACAAGTGGTACAATCCTTTTCTATGATCGTCAAGCCGATGATGACAAACCTCTAATTCTTGGGTAAGTCAGGGGCGGATCTAGGGGGTATCCTGTGTTGCCCAGGATTCACCCATAATATTCTAAGAAGTTATAAAAAATTCCGATTCATAATATAAAAAATACTAAACTTAAATTTATAGTATACTAATATGTATATATGAGTTCTTTAAAAAAATAAGTATTGCCTTTATAGAAAAACATGCACGGCTTTAACAATGTTTCAAAGACTCTCTCTCTCCTCCGTGATGTTTCAAAACGCCGCTATTAATCAGGATTCTTTTTTTAAAGTAAACGGAACCGAAAGAACCCTTTTAATCAATCGTTATTGCAATGTATTTATTTTGGTTGCCGTAATTAAGGCCAAAAAAATCCCTATTGTTTCAGGATTCATTTGACCCGAATTTCCGGTAGACAACAAAAAAAAGTTGCAGGAACGTTTGATCAAAAGGGTTCTCTCGGTTCCGTTTATATATAGAAATGAATCCTTAATTATTCCAATAACGCTTTAATTATTCGTATAAACTTTATTCGAATAATTAAAGCCTTAAAATAAAGCTATAAGTATTCGAATAAATTGAAGTTTTATCAAAAATTAGTTTAAAGTAATTTTTAATACAAATTTTATTTTTGTTTGCAATTATGGATTTGTTGCTATCCAATGCCAATAAAGCCAAGCATTTGCCTAATATTACGACTTACAAAGTAAAGCTTCGTAATAATCTCAAAGATTTAAATTCAAAGTTTCCTGTTGTAAACAAAGATCTTCTTTCTTTAAGAAATTCTGAACTGGAAGCTTTTATTCCCATGCAAAAAGAAAATGAAGACTATATTGTTTTAAAGTATGAGTTTAAACGCGTTTTTTTATGTTTTATTTTCTTTATAAAACAATAATTCTTAACAAATAACCTTTAGTTAAATATGTTTTTTTTAGTTATATTTAGTTTATATATGATATGACTTTACAGGTCAATGGAAAATGGTAACTGTCTTTACAACTCTGCTGCTTTATTAATAAATTCATCAGATAAAACACATGAAATTCTTCGACTATTAACTTCTGTTGAGTTGTTTGAGAAAGCAACCTTTTATTCAAGATACCCAATAATCTTAAACCAAGTGGAATCTAAAAGTTTTTCTTCACTCTCTAGTGTTTTCATGGCATGTGTTTCATTTGAGTCTTCTGATTCTTTTACAGAATTAAATGATATAAATATTTCTGAACTTATAAAAAAAGAAGCCTATAACAATTGCAGAAACAATAAATTTGCTTCTTTTCTTTGTTTAATTGCATTATCTACAGTGTTAAATAAGCAAATTCGTTCTGTTTATCCTGAATTTGGACTTGAAAAATATAAAAAGTTATTTAATGTGAGTATATACCCACGTGGTGATCATAAAACAAATAAAGAAATTCTGAGTATTTTATGGTGTAACACTGATTGTCGCTCTATTTCCAAGGATAAAGATATGTGGTCACCAAATCATTTTGTCCCTATTGTGAAAAGAGAAGTTTTATGCTTAAAGAAATTTGTCAAAAGTGATTTAAAAAGAGGATCGTGTTCAGTTTTGCCAAGTGTTCTATCGCATTCTTCTGTTACCACTAAGGTTCTTAATTTATCTTGTCAACCTCCTAAAAATCCATTTTCTAATAAAAAATCATTAGTTCATACTCACATAAAGTTTTGCATAGATAATGAAACTAAAATTGTAGATGTAAGTATTGATATTACTCCTAATCCAATCTTAGTTAATTGTATTCCTTGTACATCAGATCAGCCTTCAAGCCTTCCTTTTTATGATGTTTCTACTTACTATGAGCGCGGTAGACATCTATCTGCTGGCAAAGATGATTCAATGTTATTAGATCTAGTTAATAAAATATTTATTCCTAACTTGTCTTTTGTTTTTCCTGTTACTAGTGAAAAAAAAAAACAATCATTTTTACATAAATGGCTACTTGAATATTCCTGGTTAGCTTACTCACAGATTGAAGATGGAGCATACTGCCTTCCATGTACACTGTTGGGTAGCAGAATTCCAAACAATACCACAATAATCAACTTTATTCAAAAACCTTTTAAAATATGGGGTAATGCAACTCGTGCTTATATGGATCACAATAATAATTGTCGACTTCATGAAATGTCAATGCATTGTCTGAACATGCTGCAATCTAGATCTAATTCAAAAAAAAATCTGATTGAAGTTGATATTGATAATCTAAGAAAAAAACTTATTATAAGTAATCGAAATAAATTAATTCCAATTATAAAGACTATTATTTTTCTTGGCCGCAACGATATTGCTTTTCGAGGTCATCGTGATGACAGTAAGTATCATCCACAGATTGGAGAAACATGTAAAGACAACATTGGTATAGGTAACTTTGTAGAGCTTTTAAATTTTCGTATTGAAGCAGGTGATAAAGTTCTTGAGCACCATATTCGTTCTGCTCCTAAAAATGCAACTTATATATCTAAAACCGCACAAAACGAACTTATTGAATGCTGTGGAAAAACAATCGAAGAAGTTCTAATTAAGAAAATTAAAAAGTCAGATTATTTTTCTATCTTGTGTGATGGAGCCTCTGATTGTTCTAATGTTGAACAGCTATCTCTAGTTATAAGATACATTGACTGTGATAATGTTATTTGTGAAGACTTTCTACGGTTTATTGAATGTAAATCTGGTACAACTGGTCTTTGTCTTGCGCAAAACATAATTTATGCAATTGATGATCTTGGTCTTGATATTCAAAAATGTAGAGGTCAAGGAT
>NC_088925.1:38080000-38092500 GCF_038396675.1 Hydra vulgaris
GGTTTTGAACTGGGATTCTTGCTTTTTTCCAAAAAACGACTACTTCATCAATAACTAAAGCACTGCTGTCATTAAGATTTAAATTTACCATTCTCATGTTATAAAAAAGTACACTCAAAACATCTCGTTTACATGGTAATTTACTACCGCAAATTTGATTTTTCATCACTCCAACTAGATAAGTATTTTTCCGAAAAGTGGACATTTTAGCACTTTTATCAATTACTTATATAGCACGTCTTTTCTTATGCACTTCATGTACGAAACTAAAACGAATGTAGCATTGAACAAATAATATGTAAAAACAAAATTGACTTGTAGAGACTTGTTGTTGACGTAGTTGCGCTTGTAGCGAATTCAGAATGCACTTGGTGGTTAGTTGCGCATAGCATCGTCATAACATGTTAGACAGTCAGATGCATGAAACTTTAAGGCCAATGAGGCACGTGTTAATATTTTCGGATTGAGCTGAAATTTTGTATTTTTAATGTTTTGGTGTAACTAAACAAAATTACAAATAATTTTGAAAAAATATGAACTTTCGAAAATAAGGACCACCCTAATATATATATATATATATATATATATATATATATATATATATATATATATATATATATATATATATATATATATATATATATATATATATATATATATATACATAATGTCAATATAATATTAAAACTTTCTGTATTTAATGTTCAAACGTAAAATAATTTTGTTTCGGCCTCATGGGTACGTCCATCCTTGGACGTCCATAGGACGTACCGTTTAGGTCTATTCGGCCAAATCCAAAATGGAACGTTTTGAGACGTCCAAGTCCAAAAGTAGTACGTCCTTTAGACATTATTTTGTTTTTATTTAATTTATTGCACATATATACATGTAGGTATCTATCCATGAATTTACTTTTTGCTACCTTTCCTTATATCTACTTTTTACTTACTGCTTTATATTTTCATTTCATTCTTTGTTTAGAATATTAATACGCTTTGTTTATGAATTTGCAGAAAATTTTTTAGCGGATTCAAGATTCGCAAGCTCAAATCCATGATAGACTTAAAAACATCGAACAAAGTGGAAATGTTGATTTTAGTTTGAATTTTGGTAATATGGAAAAAAAACTAATGAGTTTATTTGAGAAATTCAATATTATTGAAAATATTTTAAAAACAAGTTCAAATGCAAGAAAATGTAAGGTAATTTATAATGTTTACTCTTTGACAATAAAAGTTTATATTCCAATTTTTATTATTGCTGAAGAGTGATGCCTGGGTAAGAATTACCAATTTCAGTGATAATAATAATAGCTGTTGTGATAATAGTAATAATTGTGGTATTGTAGCAGAGCGCTCGCTTTTTTAACAAGAAAATCCCAGTTTGATACCCACCACATTCCATTCAATACCATGCTCAACTTATATCTCATCACAGCGGCCTTGTTTTTCAGGATGGTGTTAAAGTTAAGCGTTCAGTTAAAATTTATATATATATATATATATATGTATATATATATATATATATATATATATATATACATATTTTATATATATATATATATATATATATATATATATATATATATATATATATACATATTTTATATATATATAAAAAAAATATAAAAAATTTTAAAGTGAATTTTTTTAAGGTGATTGATTTAGGTAGAAAGCTTTATATGTAACTTGTTTTATTTAAAAAACACAGAAGATGTCTAAGTTTCCATTATAAAACAGATATTAGTAAACTCAGAACTCAAACTTTTATAACGACTTCTCTAGCAAGTTTAGAGAAAGCAAGGCTTGTCTATACCATTATGGTTACAATGCTAGTGTTCAGCATTTCATTTGAGTAAGAATGTAATCGCTAAAGAATTTTCAAAGCAATATGACAAAATAAATGATACAGCAACGTAAACAAGTCAAAGAGAAATATTCATTGTTATCCTTGAAGAAATAAAGCCTGTTTTTTAAGCTTGAGCAATGACAATTGTTTAAATAAACTTCTGCACTACCAAATACAAAATAACAATGAGGTACTTAATGGAATGATTTGAAACAGTTTCCAGAAAATTATTTTTGAATAGGAACAAGGACTTTTCACAAGGTTTGTTTACCTGTATATAACTATTGTATCAAAATAAAAAAATAAATTTGTAAGAAATAAGAATTTGGGTTTTTTACACTAGTACCAATTTGATTGACGGTTTTAGTTGTAAAATTAAAAATATAATTTAATTGAATGCCATAATGTTTCTGTTTTAAGTTTTTCTGTTAAAAAAGCAAAATGCAAAATATTTCTACTGTAAAAAATGTTGTTAAAATATAGATTACATATTTCTGAAATAATCAGCGCTCTAATCATTTGCGGTAATTATTATGCCAAAGTTAAAGATATTTGTATTACGATAATTATCAGGCTGTTTATATTAGTACTGATTTTAGGTTTGCAATAATTATTGGATTATTAGCCTTTCCATAATTATAGTTAATAACAACTATTTTGATCGTGATTAAAATTTATAAATGTGATTGAATTGTTTAAAAAACATTTTTAGAACGAAAACAAACTAAACATTAAATTTCTTTGTACATGTAGAA
The DNA here is from genome assembly GCF_038396675.1 of Hydra vulgaris. NCBI lineage: Eukaryota > Metazoa > Cnidaria > Hydrozoa > Anthoathecata > Hydridae > Hydra > Hydra vulgaris. Next base: position 38,082,604 of record NC_088925.1, read on the forward strand.
CTTCCTTAAAACTACGCAAGTTTTCAAAATGTAGTACAACTGCTACAGGTCAACTATTTGAACTTTTTTTTTTTGTGATTTGAAAATACCTATTATATGGTTTTTCTTCCATGGAAGTTGTTTTCCTTGTTTTGCCATATTTAGTGAGAATAAGGAGAGTGAATTGTCTGATTTTTTTTAAAGGTTCTTCTTAAACAATACAAGGAACATAATTGTTTTTATATGGATAAAAAAATTCTGAAAGTTCTAAACTTTTTTCTTATTATAATAGAAATCAGTGTAGCTTTTTATTATTATATCAGATATCAATGATATATAAGGAGGCTTGCTAATTAAGTCTAACAAAAAATAGCATTTTAGCTAGTAAAGTCCCCCGTTAAATACTACATTTCATTAGGTAAAATATACCTCCACAAGCTTACTTAGAATAGCCAGGAATGGAGAAAATGTTTATACTGATCTTCTTAAACTAAGAAATAGTAAAATGGTTATAACTGGTACCTTTCTCTTCATTTTGTGCTCATTCTCTAGTCAAGTATGTATAATATTTATTTTAGTGTTTATATAAAATAACAGTATGGGAAAACCGCAATTTAATTTTAAGGTTTCTGCTGGTAGAAAAAGAATTAAAACAAAGACAAAGTCAGAAACTCGAGCTGAAGCAACAGTTTACAGAAAGTACATAAGAGCTAAAGAAAATCAAATATCAGAGGCAGAAGATTGGTGCACAGAAAATAAAAAACGAGGATAGACAGCATTAAAAACAGGAAAGTTTCCTTTAATTAAAGTTCGTAGTACAATAGACAGAAGATTAAATGGCAAAGTTAAGAATGTAAAAATGAAACATTTGAGAGTGTTACATCCAGATGATGAGAAGGAAATAGTTTGTTTTGTCAGAAACAAAAACAGAGCTCACGAGAGACTCTCTAAGAAAGAAGTTTCTGAAACTACTTTGGATGTGCTGAAAATCAGAGATCATTTAAACTAAAATGAAAAAGGTGGAAGAAAGTTTATAAAACTATCACCAAGTGCAAAAACAGCCCCACAAAATGAAAGGGAAGTAAGTTTTTTCTTTGAACTAATTTATCAACATCCCAACAGGTACAAGGGTTTAGTAGATATTAAATAGAGGTAAAATACTAAACCTTATTATCCGATATTTAAACTCGGGAAATCATTTTGGAGAAGATGACATGCTGAACATGATGATATTGTCATTAAGAGGCAAGGCCGAGTTAAAATTATCAAAGCCCTAAATTACTAGGGAGATGGCTACAGCTCATCTAGGTGCACATTTTTTATCACTTTTTTTTTTTTAGTTTAACCTAAATACAAAAAGATCTATTTTCCATTTCATTCTCAAGTGTTCTACAACTTGGTTTTTTTGTTCTTGAATAAGTTAATGTGTTTTGTACGTTGATAATTTATGTAACTTGATTAAATTATTAATTTTACAACTTTTTTTATCCCAGATGCCTTAGCTTATAAACTGATTGCTTGTAGTATAATGAAGAACTATAAAAATAAAAATAAAATGGTGTATGGGTTGGTGATATTGCAACCAAAAGAGTTTTCAATCATGATGAAACACCATAGTTTGTCTACTGCAGTGTTAATGGTACTGCCACTGGGTTAGTTTATGCTGGCAAAGTAGAGACATGGCGAAAACAGAGACTACATTACTATAAACTCATCAACTAAAGTTGCGACTTTTAAAGTTTTATATTATTAATAAGTAAAATATAATATTTATACTTTTAGGAGAGGTTTCACTGAGTAAGATAATGTTTGCTGGCAAAGGCATAACTTGCCAGATGACACCACAAAAAACTGTCAGTAATCAAAAATTTGATTATCTCCACAACAGAGAGTTTTTTGCAAGAAAACTGTTCATTATTGGCTGCGTATAATAAACTTGATCTCACCGAACAAGGTATAGAGCGACCAGTTTTGCTTCTATCAGATGGTCATTCGTCGCGATTAAACTTAAAGTTCTTAATTTTTTGCAAGAAAAGCAAATCAATTTATTTGCTTCTCCGCCTGATACTACTGGAGTCACACAGCTTCTAGACAAGGCACCAAATCAACAGCTCCATTGATATTATAATAACACGCAAGATAAGCTCTTTTCCTCTTTCCAGATATTAAATTGAGAAAGATTCATCAATATCCTAGAAACAATGTGGAACAATTGAGTATCCGTTGCCAATATCGTAGCAGCTGTTAAGAGAGTTGGTATAAGTAAGAATGGTCTTAATGCTGATGATATGCAACAGGATAAATTTGAACAAGCAGCTCTCCTTATTGATAAAACAGATGATGTTTCTCTACAATTTTCTACTCCTAAGAAAACAAGAAAAGTAACCTCAAAAGTATAACCTCTTGGCAACAAATCCAAGATCACAATCCAAAGTCGCCTAAACAAAAGGAAGGTATGGTTCAGCCAAATATTGGAAATTAATGTATGAAATGTCACAATCATTCATTGGGAAATCATATGAGAAAAGCCTCAATTTAGCAAAAGTGCCTGGTTTATTTTCAGTAAACCGGGTTAAACCAAGGAGGTTAATCGAACAAAAACAATAAGGGTCACTAATGTGCATGGATCTATGGAGACTCAAGATGTGCTTTCAAAAGTAGCTTTTCTCGAAAGAGAAAAACAGAAAAAAAATTGTGATTCCGAGGTGAAAAAGAAAGATAAGCTCCAAGAAAAAGAACTGTTTTATTGTTGCAAACTGCAATGCTCTTGTGTAGAAGAATGTCTTGCAAAATCTTTGAAAGAGTGTTCGCAATGTCATTCCATTTTTAAATCTTTATGTATTAAAATGGCTTGACGCGTTGATAACAAAAAGCCAACAATAATTCTCCCAGCATCATCATCCTCTGATTCTTTAAAAAAAAGACTCTATTTTGATTCTGATTCAAATATTTTAAATCTTAATGACTCAGAGATGTTTTTTTAGATGAAATTTTTGGTTATTGCATGTCTCTTTTTCAGAATATTTTATGTTATTCATATTTTTTTTTTTGTCATTTTATGTTATTCAAAAAATTGTTATTGCTGTTATTAAAACTGTTTTAAATAATATTACATTGGTGGATTAGAACAAGTCTAAGATTATCTAGAAATAAGATAATTGCAAACTTAAAATAAAATTATTAAACAGTAGGATGTCATAATGCATAAGTTGAATCATTTTTAATATTAAAAGGTTTGCATTCTCTTTTTGAGGATTTCAAAATTATAAACGAGGTAAATTTTTAATTAATTTGTTTTCTAGGATGTTTAGTGATACTGATTCAATCATTGTTTAATAATTTTATTAACATTGGTGGAACCCAGAGGTTGAAAGTTTGTACGTGAGTGTTTAAGGGTTATATGTTTTTAAGGGAATTCTACCAGTATAATGGTTTAACAAAACTTTAAAAAAGTTTCTTATTTGCGCAGAAACTAAGTCATTAATAATATCGTTGGTCGGAAAATATGAAAATAACTGTTTAAAACTCAAATGATGAGGATGAGTTTAATTTTTCCATTTTTTTCTCATTTTACGGTACATTAAAAACAATACATTAAAAACTTTCTAAAAAGATTTTTTAAAATCAAAAAGAAATAAAGTTTAAGAAAAAAAAAAACTCAATTTTTAACTACTAGTAAAAACGACACTTTGTTTGTTTAAAAAGGAATGTAAATGTTGTACAAATTAGAAATAAAAACAATATTACAAACTTTATCGCATTTTAAATGAATGAAATGATATTTTAAATGAAATCGTATTTTAAATAAAATTACCTTTTTAAGCTTACCTTTCAAAAATGGCAGCAAGTATACAAACAAATAGACGACTGAGAACTTCATTGTTTTTTTTTTTCTTAAGAAAAGCTTTAAATATTAAACATTAAAAAAATTTTTTTTATAAATTCCAGTAATTTTTCTTTTTTAATATTATTTAGTAATAAATTTTCATATTTGATTTAAAGTATATTTTTATATTAACTTTTTTAAATATAAAAGCGAATGATTGAAATACAAAATTTATAAAATTAAAGTTTTACAATGGATAATTAATTGTTGCGGGAATGGCGTAAGCGGGCCGTCCGAAGCGATTTTTAAGGGAAGGGGGGTAATGTATTTGTTTTTTGCCGACTTTAGCCAAAAAAAAATTTTTGCCCGACTAACTTATCAAAAAAAATAAGGTCCTCGTTGGCTGACATTTGCTGACTGCCAACCATAGATCCGATTTTGCCGATACCCCTACGCCCCCTTCCTTCTCGGGACGGCCTTGGAGGGAATTCATTAACCTTTTTACAAAGTTCATTATTTATTTATTTTTAAATTTTTATTTTTAAATAAAAAGTCAGTTTTTATTTATTTATTAAACAGTTTATTTAGTTATAGTTTGGCTAATTTATATTTATTTTAAATGACCAGTTATCAAAAGTTTATTAATTTAAAGAAAATTTTTACAGAACATTTTTTTTAAATGAATTAGTGATAAAAAGAAGAAAATCCGTAAATACAGGTCATACTTCGCGAACACAGGTCAAACTTCAAACACAGCTTACACTTAACACAATTGTCACACTTTACCCACAGATCACTGCACAAAAACATTTCACAATAACACTTTAGAGCAATTACTTTTAGAACCAAACTTTCCAATATTTCAGTTACAAATTTTTTATTTAAAATTTTGTTTTTTAATTTGTTACATTTTTACTTAACTAAAATAAAAAACTGTACCATATAAATCTAAAAAACGTATAACCTAAAAAAACTGCATAAGCCTAAAATACACCTACAAACGGACGTTCTGTACCGCATTAACCGAAAAAAAACCTAAAAACGGACGTTCTGAAGTAAAAATTAAATAACTCGATTATTATAATAAGTTTCGAAAAAAATAAAACCATTAAAGTATGTTAAATAATAATTAGAATCTAACCACTACACTACGGCTGCTTTAATACGGAAACAGCATTGAAAGCAAACATAATTGAAAAGTGCATTAAATAAAAGTGTATTGAATAAAAAAAATTGTTTTATATTTTGGTAAAACAGCTACCGTAAAAGATTTCGGATCTTCAATAACATTGTTTGATAAGAAGTTCATTTCAAATCAAATTCCTGAAATTTAACATATGGAAATGTTTTTATGGTTGATAATTTTCTTGGTTGTGATATTACTGCTCACTAAAAAAGAGGTAGAAACCTCTAGCTTAGAGTAAGAATAGTTATATAATCTTAGTAAGGTATAATTTTTGACCTCTTAGATAAGGTAAAAAACTCTATTGTGGAAAATGTAATAGTTATTACATTGGAATATTAAGAAAATTGATTTCAATTCAATCGGGCATTTTAAAGTGCTTCAAAGAAAGTTTAGAAACTTCTATGAAAAAATTGACAGCTTAGAGAAAGATTTTTAAGAGAAAGATTTTGAAGACTTAGAGGAAGATTTTGAAGACTTTTAGCGACGACTAAACTTTAATGGTTATCAGCTTGAGAATAAGATCAGTAAAGTTGACGAAAAAATGGAATAAATAAAGTCTCTGTTAAATGCAATAAAATCTAAATAATCAATCAATTTATGAACTTTCCTCAAAGAAAGTTCATAAATTGATTGAGATCAAAAGAAAAAACAGTCAAGTTAGAAAATCTCAACCGTCGAAATAACTAGCAAGTTGTTGGCGTTAAGGATGGGGCCCAATTTCCGTTAAAGACCTTCAAACATATCAAGTAATGTTTAAAGAAAGATCCTATCGGGCTGGAAATATCTCATTCCTAAAAAAGATCTCATCGGTTCGGAAATCAAGCAGAGGCAATTGTGTCCAGAATATAAAACTGACAGAAAAAAAAAGGAAAATAATCAAAGGTAGTGTATAACCATCTGTTAAGTTAAAAATAAAGTAACCAGAAGCGGTTATGGAAGAAATCAACTTTATCTCTCAAGATATGTTAATGAGTAGATAAATTGATGATTAATTTTTAATAATAAATTTTTAAAACATGTTATTTATTATGGTTCTTAGTCACTAAACAGTTCGAAGTTTCAAGCTGTCTTTGAAAGATTCGAAACTCACTTGAATAGTTCTATCTTAAGGATTAAGTTGTTCTTGATTCACTAATTTCATATTTTATATAGCCTTTTAATATTCATATTATTATTGTTCAAACTTTCAATTTTTAGATTTGATCTTATGATATAACAAATATTATGACTTAGTACTTTAGAAGGATTTTTTTTACTGAATCAGAATTTTTTTAAAAAGTTTCAAGTATAAGATTTTGGTTAGTTTTTTATTTAATACATTAATATCCTTATTTTGTGAAAGAATCATCAATCGCCTAATACTAAAAAAAAAAAATTCTCAAAAAGTCGAAACTCATTACACGAATTAGTCATGGTTCACCTGATTAGAAAAGGCGCAAAATCTTTTGGTAAATATTTTATCAGTAACTTTTAATTTTACAATAATGCCGTAATATTTGCAAATTTTAGCATCAGACTGCGCCCAAAAAGGTTGTTAGGATTCAGGCCATGTTTTGTTTAATATTAAAATCTACACACTAAAAATTGTGCTGTTACATTTAACACTTAAATAACAGTTTTAAGAAACAATAGATCAACAAAAGTGGAATAATTTTGTTAATCATGATATTAAAATGCTGTTTTTTCCTTCACATTTACTATTTTATTTATATATTTTATTTAAATAACAGAAAAAATAAGAGCAAAACGCTGTTATTTAAAAATAAGTAACTGAAAAGTGCTGCTATATATTTTGCATTATATTGGAAAATTAGCCCAACAACATTATAAAACGTTATCTTTATTTCTTATCATAATTTCATAATTATATTAAATTGATCCACATATAATTGACGCTTAACCTTGTTTAAACAGTAGTATTGACTAAAAGCAAACTATAGGATTTGTGATTTCATTGTTATCTACACTATTTAGTTACATGATTCTTTAATCTGCTTTATTTACCAACATTAAGTCTATATATGACTATACTATATAGTTTAAATCTATATAAACTTAGGTCTGTATAGATAGTCTATATGTAGCCTATATAATCACACACGCTAAAAACAAAGGTAGAAATACCTGAAGGTTATATCAAATATTATACCTTTAGGTATATCTCATATCCTGTCCTATAACATAGAAACACTATCCACCTAAGTAGTAAGTTACACCACATTTGACCATTTTTTGCACAACTTTTAACCTTAAAGGTATAATATTAAATCGTCTTAAAGGGATAGGATATGTGATATACGTAAAGGTAAGATATGTGATATACCTAAAAGTAGGATATGTGATATATATTATTTTTTAAGAGGAACATCTATTAATCGTAAAGAATAAAATAAATTATAATCAATAACAAACATGACTTTAAGACTATTTTGAAAAGTTGTTAAAACAACTTAAAGATTTGTAAAAACATTTTTATACTGAAAAAAATGAAATAATAGAAATGGAATCTTGGATGCATAACGTTCAATTTCAGTAACTAGAGTTATTGCTTATAAGCAATATTGGTTTACACATTTAAGATCTGAAACTAAAGAATATTTACGCGCTTATAAATGCTATTAAAAAAACGTTATTACCTTTTAAAATTGTAGCACCAGCAATTGAAATAAAATATTTAGTTATCAGGGAATTTATACGATTTCATTGTACTTAAGGATATTGTTAAGACTGAACAAAAAAAGACTGGAAACAATATTATTTTGTAGATAAAAAGCCTAGCTTATTATGCAAAGAAGAATTCAATTTAGTTAAAATATTCCTAACTTTAATAAAAACAGAACTCTACTTTTGAGAAAAAGGATTAGAAAAACAAGATTAAAAAAAGCAAATTTTATATCTTTTAAGTCCTATGGAGACTGCTAGTGTTTAAATTTGTTAAGTTCAATCTGTAAATGATCTATGATATGATCAACAACATGAATAATTTTTTTTTACTTTACAACATTCATATTAGTATATCACATACTGCATTTTCATAACAACAAATTTTTTTGTCGTCAAAGTTTTTTTACTAATAAGCTTTTATATATAAATATATATACATATATATATATATATATATATATATATATATATATATATATATATATATATATATATATATATATATATATATATATATATATATATATATGAATATATATATACATATAAATAAATGTATATATATATATATATATATATATATATATATATATATATATTTATTTATTTATTTAGGGGCTCCAAAAAAGTAAAAATATACAATAAATTTCACTGAAAGCTATTAGTCGCATAGTATTTCATTAATTCTATATTCAAACAACCTTTATATTCAGTCCAAAAATTTTTTTGCCGTAACTGAGTTGTAAGTATCAATTAGTGGAGAAAAAGCATGGGAGTAATAATCTATTGAAAGGGTGCATGACTTCTTCTGAAGTTATATGGGTGGCACAGATAAACTTTTTCAATTTATTTTAAAGTTCATCTGTCTGAATTTAGTGTCGCTTTGGTTGAATTATGCCTAAATATATTTTTTTATATAAAGAACTCAGTTCCTTATCGATTTTGCTTTACGGAGTTTTTGGATTTTAATGCTTACCTTTAGCGATTTGATACGGCACTTTTTTATAATGTTTCGTTTTAGCCGTTATATCTGGCATAGAGTTGCTACCCCCATCAAAAAACATTATCAAGTCAACCCACTGTACCTTATTTTATAAATTTAATATTATTGTATAAGTTTTAATTGAAATAGTTAAAAAAAAAAAAGGTCTAAAATTTTTAAATAATTTATATGAAATCTTAAAAAAAAATTATGGTTGTCGGGATATGATAAAAATATAATTTTTTTAAATCTTTATTGTAATGTAATATAGTGTATATATTATATATATATATATTATATATATATATATATATTATATATGTATATATATATATATGAATATATATATATGCATACATATATATATATATATATATATATATATATATATATATATATATATATATATATATATATATATATATAATATATATATATGTATATATATATATATATATATATATATATATATATATATATATATATATATATATATATATATATATATATATATGTATATATATATATATATATATATATATATATAATATATATATATGTATATATATATATATATATATATATACATATTTATATATATATATATATATATGTATATATATATATATATATATATATATATATATATATATATATATATATATATATATATGTATATATGTATATATATTTATATATATTTATATATATGTATATATATATATATATATATATATATATATATATATATATATATATATATATATATATATTTTAATATTTTGCCGTTTAAAAATATTACAATAACCAATTATATTTTACAATTTTTACATTAGTAACGACAGGATTTCTAGAAGATCATGTGGATCTTGTCATGAAGCCCCTTACAATATATGGGTAATTTTTGATAAAAATACAATGTCTTAAGTGAAATAACAATACAACTTTATGCAAAAATATGTAAAAACCAAGATAAAATTTTAAAAATCCTAGATTAAAAAATAAATAAAATATACAAAATAGAACAACAACGAACAAACAAACAAAAAAACAATTAAAAATAAATCAAAATATTTTCAATTAAAAATATAATTTTTTTAAGATATATGTATATATATATATATATATATATATATATATATATATATATATATATATATATATATATATATATATTTATAAATATATATATTCTAAAAAATAATATTTTGTATTTTTTTGTAGCGTGTTATTTTGTTTCAAAATGTAAGGTAATAGTTT
>NC_088925.1:38095000-38107500 GCF_038396675.1 Hydra vulgaris
TGCTTTAAACTTAATTTTACAATTAACCTTTAGATGCTAGCTCGAGTTTAGACTCGAGATGGAAGTTGTTAAAAAAAAATGCTTGCTACCAAGCCAAAGGTGATCTTCCTGCAAATATTGAAATAAATCAAAATGGAGTTTTGGTTGCTGTAAAGCTTGTGTATGTAAATGGTCTTATGAAATGCCATAACTCGTTTACGGGAAGTTATTTTGGTTGTTTTACAGATCAAACACTTTTTAACCTTGCGATTGCTGATGAAAATAGGATGGTTCTCTTTCCCCCTCCAAACCATGCACTTACCTACGATGGATTTAAAAACTACAAGTATCCCGGCTATTTACCAGGTAATAAAGAGGTTGTTTTCACAAATTATGATTACCCAACCTATTTCAAAGCAGGTGACAAAATCTCAATTTGGAATTATGAAGATCTTAATAACGCTTTTGAAGGTGATAACTCCGGGCAAGTTTGTATGGACGTTTATGGAGCGTTTGTTTAATTTAAATTTTTTTTTTTTTAAATCATTTAAAAATTGTTTAAACTTTATGAAACTTTCAACAAAAAAACTAAACTTTTCAATTTTTGATGTTTTTTTTTTTTTTTTTTTAGATTTTTTTTAAGTAATTTTGTTAAATCTGATTCAGCAAAACAATTTTTCCTAAATGCTTTTCTTTGTTTTAATAAAAACAGAATTTATGTAAATTTATTTTTATTACCCATAAAATATTCAGGTAAATAACTGTAGTTTTTACCATTTATTAATTTATGTAGTTGCAGTTTAATAAGGGTATTCGTAAAAATTTTCGTTGTTAAAAGTTGCTCGACAAATAGACAGAAGATTTTCCATAGTTTAGGTATTTTAACAGTTTGTAAAATGAGGAGGCTTTTTTTAAGGAGTTTAGGCAAACTTTAAAAAAACATTATTAAATTTAGTTTGATTTGTGGCGCGTCACGATGCCTAAGAGCATTTTTTTAAAACCTCCCAGTGGGCACAAGAACGTTTTGCGAACGTTTTTCAATGGTCCCATAAAAATGTTTCTTGATGGTTTTTAAACGTCCTTATTAAACGGTGACCGGATTTTTTTTAAAAAACTTTTGTGAACGTTTTTTAAGGGTCCTACAAAAACTTTTTTTATTGGTTTTTTGAACGTCTATATGAAGCGGTGAACAGACGTTTTTCTGAAAACGTTATATTTTAGTTTTTATTAAGTCTAAATAAAACGTTATATTGGTTTCAATTTTTTTTTTTTTAAGTATACGTTAATTAAGTAAATAACTTATGTTATACAGAAAAAAAACCTTTCCACATATGAAAACTTAGGTATAACAGCCCAGATCTGGATAAATAACTATATTTTTAATTATTTTGTGTTTATTTACAATTTAAGCAAACAAAACATAATGAAGTAATTTTTATGCTATTCTATTAAGAATCTCTCGTCAAATCGTCTATCAACTTATCGACCAAATCCAAATAATATATTTTAACATAATTTCATCTAAAACATTATTAGTAGAATCTGAAAAAGACTCTAAAAAATCATAGAACAAATGTAGTTTGATTATATTTTACTTTATTTAGGGAAACTTTATACATAAATGTAGACATAAATATAGCAACAAATAAAACTTTACTTTATTATTTAAAATTCTTTCACTTTTATCAAACCTTATTATATGATTTATTTTTTCATAAAACAATAATGAATCTTCAAACTCAATCTTTTCCTCCAGGATATTCACTGCAGATAAAGACTTTTTGATTTCAGACATTAGACATGGTATGTCTGGTATCATGGTATCCATAAATACTGCATATTAAAAACCTATTATAAAAGAATACGCAAAATTAGAACAGAGTAAAATATTAATTAAAAACTCCTGTTGAAAACTGAAAATTGAATTAAATACCATATGTATCTTTTGAAAAATGATAAGTCAACATTTATTAACATACCTGTTCAACTCGTAGACTTAAAACTTGTTGGCAGCTCATTATAACGATAAAGTACAGCAATGTTTCTCTGGAAGTCTTTTTTAGCAGCCATGGCACAGTGGTAGAGCACTTGCTTCAGAAACTAAGGATCTGTGGTTTAAACCCCACCTCTAAGCAAGTTTTGCAAAATTGGTTAGGAAGAAGGCATGAACTTCTAATTCATAGTGCTCTGTGATAATACCATATAGACTTCTTGGGGCATTTAAAAAAGAAAAAAAAAAACTTGTTGAAGAAATGTTTGAAACACGTGTTAAAAATGTGAAAGAAATGTTAACAACAAATACAAATTTTTTTTTTTTTTTGAAAAAAAATTATCTGGTTTTATTTAGCATAAAATTTTAAATAAAAACAGATAAACTTACATTTGGCAACTTTTTGCACTGAAATATCAGGACTAGCTTCTCTAATGTGCGAACAATTGTAATACGTTGCACTTTTTGTTCTAAAATTGATATTAAAAAATAAATACAAAAGATTGAACACTCCAATCTTTTATATAGACTTACATTGAAATATTTAGGTAGAAATATTAGATATAAAACCATTTGTGAAAAGTTATTAAGAAGTTTGCATACATGAGCTAAGTTTAAAAAAACAACCTGATTCTTGAAGTTTAGAACTTGAAATCTTTGCATCACTTTATGCGTGCATCTTACATCTCTTTAGTTCATTTGTCAAGATTTAGGTTACCAATATTTATATTTGCCATTCTTTATAAGGTTAAATAAATATTTTTCAATTTTTTTACGTACAGTCGCATTGTTAATTATTTTATAATCTATGATTGTTACGACTGAATAAAGCCTTTCGTATAAACCAAAAAAAAATCATTGCCTAATATTATGTTTACAGAGTTATTTCTACTAGATGTTCTACTTGTATAAATCATGTAGAGCAAATACTAGCTGGAGTAGCAATAATCTAGATATAGCATATCTAGATTATTGCTACTACAGCTAGAGGATCATTTGCTACATATATATATATATATATATATATATATATATATATATATAATATATATATATAAATATATATATATATATATAAATATATATATAACTATGTATATTTATATATATATGTATATATATATATATGTGTATATGTATACATATATATATATATATATTTATATATATATATATATATATGTATATATATACATATATATATGTATATATATATATATATATATATATATATATATATATATATATATATATATATATATATATATATATATATATGTATATATATATAAATATATATGTATATATATATATATATACATATATATATATATATCTATGTATATACATATATTGTATTTATGTATGATTATATAACTTAGTAAGGGTCATATTAGAACTAATGAATGTATAATTTAAAAAAAACTTCTTTACAATCGTAAGAGTTCGTTAAAAAACATGAAAGTACTACATATTTTTAAGTAAAGTTACACATGCTCAGTGCGCCGTTTTTAGCTTGGAAAATGTTTTTTAAAGGTCTCGTGTAAAAATTAAATATTAAATTAAATGATAAAAAAATTCCTACTAAAATGTTTTTTCAACGTTTTTTAAACGTTTTACTTATAGAATCGTCGTTCAAGCGACCATTAAATGTTTACCAAACGTTTGAAAAACGTACTTGTGCCCACTGGGCTTGCAACTTATCTTCAGTAATTTTTTATTGTTTATCATCATAAAACTCTTCCTCATTCCAAAAATGTTAAAAACAACCCGGGGTTTTGAAAGTCATCTTATTTTAGGCGAGTGTCCAGTAATTTTGTTGTTCTAAGATTGGTAACAAAGAGCCGTGTGAAATACTCAAAATTATAGTATGTTAATATTGGTGCTCAATGAGGATGACTTGCAAAAACTTTAGTTGAACTAACGCAACACCGTCATTGCCTCTATTCTTGTAAAGCGTCTCCTAAGATCATAAAATTTTTGTATAAACTCCATCATGAATTAAATTAAAATTTGTCAAAAGGTTTCAAGTTTTATCAAAAAATCTTTTTTCGTTTAAGATTCATGACCATGTAAATTTTTAAATTTCTCTCAGTTACCCTCTGAAATAACTTTAAAAGGTCGTAACTTTTAAATAACAGTTACTTTTTTTTCGAATGAAACTTTAGTAGATAGAAATCCATTTGTCATAGCCGTTAATAAAATTTAAACTTTGTTGATTAGTACTGCGCTTGCGTATGATGACTTTTGCCTCTGAACAACCGTGAACAACTACATTTTAGTGTTCGTTCTCTAAATTAAAGCTAAACCCCTAAAAACTGGTATTTTTTTTCAAGAGATGGGCTACGGCAAGCATGTATATACTCTAAGCTTTCCATAATAAAGCATCTTTGAATTGAACAGAGTATTACGCAGGAACTCTCGTGGCGGGAATGGGAAACATGCCGAAGGTCTTGCCTGTTGTCTTGAAAGTATTGGTTACGAAGTCAAAATCAAACATAACGGGAAAACACCCAAATATGTACTAAAAAGACAACCTTAAAAACAAGTCGCAACATCGCAAGAAACAGTATCAAAACCCCGATTCTCAGACAAATAAAGCGACACTAATAATTTTTGAAAAACTAAGTAACACCCAAACAGCACCTACCGAAACTTTTAAAATTGACCCAATTTTATCGACAAGCAAAGCAATTAGCAATAAAAAAAAATTAGCCATAGACCGACACAGAGGAAGAATCGAAACTATAGGAAGAGTGAAAACCCATTGAAGCTTTGAAATTGATGGGGGAAAAAAGGGGAAAAAAGGAAGACGCAGCTAAATACACAAAAACAAGAAAAGTTAAAACGTCTTTGAAAGATCATCATTCAGGTGAGACAAAATATTTTTCAATATTTAATTTTACAAGTTTTTATACTTAGTTTACGTGAAGTTTTAAAGTTATAGTAGTTAAATATGGAATAATAGAAATTAAAGAGAGCGAGTTGTTGCCATTCTAACCAAAAAAGTTCTTAGTACAACTTTTAATTTTGAAGATTTTGATATAAGAATAATTAACGTATATGAGCCAAACAATCCAAAACAAATACAAATCTTTTTTAAATGTGAAGTCGTAAAAGCTTTATTATTTCCTGACGAACAGTAACCAGTGTTTTTATATACGTTTCAATATTTATATAAATATATATATATATATATATATATATATATATATATATATATATATATATATATATATATATATATATATATATATATATATATACACTAGTGGCCATAGGAATGGACACCCCTGCAATTTTTACCATTTTTCTTAGAAAAATTGACATATCATGCATTAGGTGGATTTAATTATTTATTTTTATATTTAAACCACATCATCTATTATTTAGCTTATAGGAAATCGCAAATTTTAATCGTTTATATCAATTTTAAACATAATTATGAATTATTATTGTTAATTGGTATCAAAAATGAGCCATTGCTCTACTAATGGGTTTCTCTAGTAAAAGGTGAATGTCTCATTTTTTTTGTGCTTTTGTGAAAATTACTCTATTTATTGTGATGACTAATAGTTAATTACGTTATTAATTAACATTTTTATCCAAAAATCTTTTAAGCTATAAATACAAGATCATTGTTTTGTAGTCATTTAGTTGAGTTTCAACAGATGCTGGTGAAAAGTTGACAGTGCTCTTGAAGATTTAGTGTGTTTTTTAAAAATGTACTTTTATTTACAATGATAAAAGGATATTGGTCACCTACAAAACGATGCAAAGCTGTTACATTACGTGGAGAAGGTTATTTGTACATGAAAATCGCCAACAAGTTGGGATATGGAGCAACAAAATCTGGAGTGAGAAAGGTGTGCGAAAGGTTTAAGGCAACCAATACCTTCAAAAATATGCCGAAAAATGTGAAAATTAAGAAGACAACTGCCAACGATGACAAGATAATAATAAGCTATGCACTTAAGAACCAAAGAGCAACTTTAGCTAAAATTAAAAATGATTTAGAGGCCGCTGGAGTTTTGGTTAGTTCAAGAACAATTCGCGGAAGGCTTTTTGAAAATGGTTTAAAAGCAAGAAGACCCAGAAAAAAACCACATTTAAACAAAAAACAAGGAAAGAATTGTTTGATTTGGGCAAAAGAACACAAGGAAAAGTGGACAAAGGAAGACTGGGAAAGAGTTATTTGGAGTGATGAAAGCAAGATTTCCATTTTTGGAAGTGATGGAATTAATTATATGAGAAGAATGCCCGGTGAAGATCTATTACCTGAGTGCACATTGGTTACAATAAAGCATCCCATAAGTGTAATGGTGTGGGATGCATGACCAGAGATGCTGTGGGTCATATCAACATGGTGGATGGTATTTTTAACGCCAAAAAATACCAAGAAAACATATTAGAAGCCAAATTACTCCCATTGATTGATGATTTGTTTGAGGGCAAAACAGAAACCTGTGTGTTCCAGCAGGACAGTGCTACATGCCACACCGCAAAAACTGTCAAAATTGGTTTAAAGCCAAAAAGAAAAACGATTTCAAATGGCCTGTGAACAGTTCGGACCTGAACCCGATAGAAAACCTGTGGTCTCGACTGAAAAAACTTGTAATGAAAGAAAAACCTGGAAACAAGCGTCAATTAATAGAGGCCATAATCAAATCCTGGTTTCACGTGATAA
Organism: Hydra vulgaris; assembly: GCF_038396675.1. Classification (NCBI taxonomy): domain Eukaryota; kingdom Metazoa; phylum Cnidaria; class Hydrozoa; order Anthoathecata; family Hydridae; genus Hydra; species Hydra vulgaris. Next base: position 38,101,657 of record NC_088925.1, read on the forward strand.
GCACTTAAGATTTGGGCAAATTAGTGGACTCAATGTCTCGTAGGATTACTGCAGTAATAAAAAATAATGGATATTCAACAAAATATTAGGGTTTTTTTTATAAACCATTTTTTTAATAACATGTTTTGTAAGCTGTAAAACGTAAACTAACATAATTTGCCACTTTGTCATTAAATTGTTATATTTTTATATTAAAACTGTAAATTTTATTAAAATCAAAATCAAAATTTTAGTTTTTTTTAATCTAAACACATCAAAAAATAATAACCAATATAGAAAACCGCATAAATATGGTTATTTCCTTATAAAAAACACACCAAAATGAAGTTTTCTTATATTTAAAAGGTCTGTGTCCATTTCTATGTTCACTAGTATATATATATATATATATATATATATATATATATATATATATATATATATATATATATATATATATATATATATATATATATATATATATATATATATATATATATACAAAGACGTTAAATACTTTTATACTTCTATTTGTCGTATTTTGTTAACGATACAACATTAAACAAATAGGAAAACATAGGCGTGGATCAGATTATATGATCCTAGCGGGAGATTTAACATGGTTGGAAACCCGTGCTAGACCAAAAGGGGGAGAACTTTTTACTTAAAAGTAGTACTCTTTGAAAAACTAAATTGAAGTATTTTTATGAAAATTTAAGTTGTTTGGTATATTTTAAAAAAATTATTTCAAATAAATTAAAAAAATTTTTTTTTTTGTTTTACAAATTGATAGAATTTATGTACCTTTAATAACCTCAAGTAACTGCGAGTACGCCATATTAGAAAACAAAACAAGTGACTACACAGCAGTGGGTTGTACTCTAAAATTTGAAAACAAGAACATGAATGTCCCTTGCTATTGACGCTTAAATGTTAACCTCGTTAGTGACCATTCCTTTATGATTAAATTAAAAAGCAATTCTAAATAAAATAAAACTAAAAAGAGCCAATATTCCGATAGCAACCAATGGTCTCGCATCAAGCAACCAATGGTCTCGCATAAGATATTTTGCTTTTGACGCCTTAAAAACTAAATTATTTTACAAAATGAAATCTATATCAAAATTCAAAAGCTGAGAGAGACTTGGAAGAGACTGGAAGATCTAAAATCGGAGCTTGAAAAACATCTTTGCGATTGGGGCGTGTTCGTGAGAACGAAACAAACACGTGCAGAAAAGGGCATTAAGCTTTCCAAGACTCTTTTCTAAATGGAAAAAACAACCAAAAGAAAGAATCTAAACAAAATAAAAAAAGGGTGACACTGTACATAGAGACACTGTCAAAGAATAAAAATAATTTAAAAGTTTTATAAAAATCTAAATCTAGAGAAAAATTTCAATATATCTATAAAAAAAAAAGACATAAAACATTAAAATTACGCTTTTAAACAACCAAAACGCATCCTCTTAAAGCAGTGAGGAGCTTTCAACGCTGCAATGCCTTTAAACAAAGACGAAATACGTCGCAAACAAGTTCGGTACTTGGAAGAAATAAATTTTTAAGAATCTGTCTAAATAGAGAACTAATTTAATACACCAATAAGAAAAACATTGATAGTGTCATGATTACTATAGAACACGAAAATATTTTGGACAAAAGTTCGATAGGAATTTCCTGTTCAAAATATATAACCTATGTAAACAATTTAAAATATAACCTATGTAAACAGTTTACAATTGCTACGATGCAACATATGAAAAATTCATAATCAATAATAATTAATAACGACAACATAATTGAATAGTTCAGTATAAGCAGAGAAGATCTTTTCTCCCTAATGCTTTACTGACTGGCGGTGAAATCGCTTTCCCTAGACATCCGAAATAATTTGGACGTGGATGGCATTTCCTTGCCGGGAATTAAAAATAAATCAAAAGACATGCAATACGCTGAAAATACCACCATATTTCTGAAAAAAACAAAGTCAATCAAATGACGGCTTTGAGAATGCCTATAGATTAAATATTACCACAATAAAATCTAATTCGATTTATGAGGTTTTTCAGACAAATGTAGATCATCTGTCGAAAAAAGATGGTTTCTCAAAAACTGTCACAACTCTGGCTCACGCGTTGGCCCTAATAACTTTGTGGTTATAGTGAACCAAAAACATGAAACTAAAAGAAAACAAAATTATACTCTCTGCAAAAACTATTGAGGGTTGAAAATAAGAAGTTAAAAATTATGGAAAATAAATTATAATAAATATTTAAGAGAAAACAACGTGGAAAAATTCTTTAAGATATTTTTCTATAAATATTGCCAAAAGTGGCAAATATAACCTAAACCTAACGTTTTTTTTTATGACTTTACAACTATGTAAATATTTTTTTTTACATTTTTGTTAGTTAAAGTCCCTAATAGTCCGTGGTGTTGTGACGGACATGCCTAAATTTCAAAACACATTTTAGTTTAAAAAAAAAAAATTACTATTAAACAAAAACAGTTTCTATAAGAAATTTTATGCTGGAAGCGGTGACTAAAAAAAAGCTAAAATTTCAAACTGAGAAAAACGATAAAGAAGAAATTTAAAGAAAATAGCAAACATAATCAATCAAAAATGGTCAGTATGTTCCAGTCTTTTTTGTTTTGCTGTTCATCATTTGCAAACGTGCAATTCGACATTGGGTAAAATTCAGAAGGAGTTTATTTTAATTTTGAAAACACTTACAGTCAAAATTTAGTTAAAACTATTAAAAATCGTAAACTAGAACAAAAATTTTATATGGGTTATATGCATAAGTCATATGAAACATAAATGTAATCTGTAAATATTTGTTTATTACAAAATCTACATCTATAAATATTTGTTCACTACAAAATCTACAAGATACAAAGCTAGGCAGTTGTTATACCAGACCTGTTTGAAATATAATTATTTTTCCTTTACTCATTGCTAATCTAAATTATGCAAACATTGCGTCGTGCAGCTCTAGCGTAACTAAAATTAATTGCTAAGTAAACAAAAGCATGCAATGTAGATCTGTTCTCGAACACTCAATTGCTATTTATTAAGTTTATTATTCTGAACGTAGGGGAGAATTGCCTTAACTGGAACAGTGCCTTGGAACACTTGGATTTATTTTTGAAAAAAAATGAATTATAGTTATATTTTGCAATTTTCTAGTAAAGCATCTTATTTTTTACATTTTGACAGATTTTAAAAATTATCTTTTAAAAAATGCATGTGCACCATCGATTTAAAGCTATTATCTGTCATTCTTTTTTGGTAATCTAATTTTGCGTTCACACTATATACTTGACTGCGCTAAGTAAACTATACTGCTATAGGTTATACAGTTTTTTGTGTTAAATGCGGTAGGATTTAAAATGCAAATAACAATATAAACTTATCTTATAAGTTGCTGCAAGCATGATATTGCAGTGATATTGCAGTGATATTGCAGTAATATAGTCCAAAGTTTCTTTAACTTGAATTATAAAGTTTTTCTTACTCAGTTAAATCAGTAGTAAAATCAAAGAGTTGTAGAAATAGTTCAGGCGCAATTTAAAAATGTTTAGTTTCAACCAAAAACCTTTATAAAAATACATTATATAGTGACTTTTAACCAATTATAACAAATTAATTAAAAGAATGTCATAAATTTGAAGCTTTTATACAATTTTTTGGTTGTTAAATTTTTACTTGCCAGGGTAATACTAATTCTATTGTAAGTTTTAAATGAATTGTTTAAGATTTCACTGTAAAGATAAAATTATTTTTAATCAATTTTTTATTTTAACTGTGTTTTTTTTAAAAGAAACAACCTGTTCTGATTAAGGAATTAAAGTGTTTCAATATAGGGGACCAGTTACCTTGATTGGAACAAAATGGTACCTTTGCAAAAACAAATTTATTTCTAATAACAGTGCAATCAATTACGATTAACTCAAATTATGGTTAAAAGTATAGTAGGGTTGTCTGTTTATTTTAATAAAATCGTAAATGTTTTCATAGCTAAGCCATCTACGGTTAATAAATATTTATTCCTTAAGTGTTTCAATTAAGGCAACTCTTCCCGATTTTAACTAAACCTTTACCACATTCTTATTCTTATGTTCAAAGTTGAAAAAAAAATAATACCTATCATATTTAACTCAACTTTCGGAAAAATAAATTATCAATATTCAGAACGTTTTTCAGTAAACAATTAGATTCAACCTAAAACATACTATTCTGCTACTAAGTTTTTAATTGCAAATAGAGGTCCTAAGCTATACCCAGCTAACACAAAACGTTCAATAAAACGTTGCAAACGTTCAAGAACGTTCTATGAACGTTCATATAACGTGCTCGAACGTTCGCAACGTTCTTCGAACGTACTTAAACGTTTTGTGTAAGCTGGCTAGAATACACTATTGAATAATATGCTAAAAACTATTTCTTTTGTTAAACAATTTAAAAATAAGATTTTATTAAAGCTTTTGATTTGAAGTAATTATATTTGTTTTATTCAATTGATTTATTTATTTAGAGTAAAATGGGGTAAAACTGAACAACTAGGAAAACTGAACACTTTTAATATGTTTTATTTAATGATAAAATTCGGATTTAAACAAAAACATTAAAAATTTATTTTGGTTCAATATTAAAAATTTCAATCAATAATTTTTTTATTTAACTTAAAAGTTTGAGCATGACTAATATTTTTTTTAATTTTATTATAATAGAGACAAAAAAATTTCGGTAATAAAATGAAATAAAATAAAATAAAATATATATATATATATTTGTAGTAAAAGTTATGCTGTTTGAGAATCCTTGTTCAAAAATAAATTTATTATGTCCTGAAAAAAGTTATAATGGAATAAAACTGACCACTAATAATTTTCATATCTAGCTATTATTTGCATTAAATTATTTAATTAATTCTCTATTAATAATAACTTTTTCTATTATTATTATTTCTTATTATTTACTATAATTTAATTACAACATTTTTCTGTGCAAATCTAAATAATGTATATAAATTAAATCAATTTAAAATGGTAAAACATGATCAACAAAAAACTAAAAAAAAAAACCTCTGAAGTGCAAATAAGTATCGCGGTCGAAAGAATAAATAGTGATGAAATAAAGTTTGTGCAAACCATCTCGAATATACAATATTCCAACTGGTATTTTGTCAAATCGTGTGAATTCGCAAGGGTCTGTTACAGGAACAAATCTAAGTTATGCGGTTGAATTAATATTAATAAAAATGCTTGCAAAATTATGAGAATTGGGTTTTGGTAGAATACAAAGCCGAACCATAGATATTGTTTCCGGTTATTTAAAAGTTACAAATCAATCCAGTTTATTAAAAAATATCCGACCTTGAAAACACTGGTATTATCATTTTAATAACAGATGGAGACACAAATTAGGCATTAGAGCTGCAAGAAATATATCAACACTGAGAGCAGAATGTTGTTTTAAAGAAATTGTAGCAAAATCTTTCCAAACAATTGAAAAACAATTTCTTGGAGCAATTAATGAAAATAGTTCGGGCAACTTATGGAATTTTGAAAAAATTGGGTATTTTAGTGACCAAGGCAAGCAATCAATAATTTGCAGATAAGGGTGAAGTGAAAATAATTTTTATTAAAAAATTAGTTATTCTCCCTGATTTTTATATTAAGTGTAGAAAAATGTTTTAAATTTATTAAATACTTTAAACATATTACATAATTTAAGTATAATAAATATATTAAGAATTTTAAATATATTAAATGTATTTTAAATATTTCTTTTAAAAAAAGATCAAAAATAAAATTATCTGAAAAAGTCATCACTACACAGTTATTTTTGTCCTGTCCATCTGA
>NC_088925.1:38112500-38200000 GCF_038396675.1 Hydra vulgaris
AATTTTTTTTTTTCTATAATTGGAAAAATATTTACAAGTTTGTATATGATTGTTAATACACAAACATGTTCTTCAATCTCGTAAAATTATGTAGATATCATTGTATGTTATCTCATAATAATATGTACATACAACTGTCATTACTCAATGTACGCTATATTATACAGACTTTATTGATATTTTTATTTATAAAAAAAGTTATTTAAAATTAATTATTGTTTTTTTGGCCAAAAAAAAGACTGGGATAAGAATTCCATTTGTTTTTCAGTACCACAATCCCGATAGAAAACTCAATCTAATTAGCCATAAACAGTACTGTTACTATTAATGCAACTACGGACAAACAAATTATAATCTAATTATAAATGATGTGTTCCTAGTAGAAAATTTTTGCGTATCATATTAAAGTTTCTGTATAGGTACTTAAAATTTTATTAAGTTATTTTAGTGTTGAGAGACTAACTTAATGGCCAATATTGTAGTGGTGAATAATTCTACTAATTATATTATACTTTATACCTCTATTAGAATTTATGAGTTATATAGTTGTACAATCTGCAGACATAAAAAGTCAAAAAACAGGTTTTCAAAATATATTTTTTTTTAATTGCTCGTAAAGTATTTGAATGCGCAGAGGTTTCAACAATTGACTTTGTAAATTATAAAATGAAGTTTGATTTATTTTCCTTTATTGTTCTTTATATGATAACATACTAAAAATCAATAAACTAAAAAATAGCAAACTGCAAACTTGGTCTACTTATTTTTCAGATTACTCAACAAATTTTATTAAATAACGAGTGAAAATTATATTTTTAAAGAGAAAATTCTATTTGTGATAAGATAATAATATTTGTAATGAGATAGTATCAAGATAAATTTATCAATCTTACAGAATACTTTGTAATTTTGTCATAATAATAGTTTTAGGTAAAGTTAGATGACACCTAGTAAACTAATTTACATACTAGTTGTAGTATGTAAATTAAATTGAAAATGTAGTTAAAGTAATAAAAAAAATTGAAGAAATAAGCAAAAGCCTAAATTTTATAAAAAATACAATAGCAAACAGTCAGAAAAAGAATTATTCGAAAATGAAATTTTAAAAGAAAAACATCGAAAACTCGAAGATCGTTCACGTAGAAATAATCTACGAATACTCAATGCACTTAATGCAAATTATTTTTTTAACTCGCTTGTTCTCTGTGATTAAAAACATACAACTTTTCCGGTCCGCATCATATAAAATTTAAAACCTAAAAAAGATGTAAAAATTGATATTATAGTAGAGGAAGAAAATGTTTAGCGAAGCCAGAACATCACACGCTTTAAAAGTTCATTTTCTTAAATTAAAATTTACATAATAATTTGACATCTTAAAAATTTCTTCAACAGGTATATTTGATAACATTTATTTATTATAATTTTATGTTATAGTATTTAATTATAAATAATTTAGTTATAAATAATTTTATTTGTTATGATATTTAATATTATTACATAAAGTTATAATAAGTTGTTGATATATTATAATTGGTATTATACTACAATTCTAAGTATATTATAAATACAATTCAATTATAGTATCATATTATACTGTAATAGTTATAGTAAATGATTACTAAATCTGTTCAACAACATCTGCGGTAGCAATTCCAGAGCGCAACGAAAAACATTAGACGTTTGATAAAAAACACGTAATTTTCATGAGCTTAACTCTATCATATCTTTTTATTTTAATTAAGCTAGACCTTTGAGATTTTTTGCATTAACTAATTGCTCAACCCCTTTCCAACCATATATAGAATGTAGAAAGTTTCATATGGCTTTATTTATATATTTTTTTTATGTCTTGAGACAACTATTGATTAAAAAACTTGCCGTGGAAACGTTTTTTTCAAACAAAGCTTTTGGAGGTAAGGATTATTAAGTATTAAAACACATTTAATTTGTATGAAACTCTCTATATATATTAAAAAAGGGGAGATAAATTTAATGTAATGAGGACTTTTTTTAACATTTATACATAGTTTTTTAGTTCTCAGCGTTAAAAAACTATAAGTTTAGTTTATATAGAAAAAACAGGGTTTTTGTGAAGAGTCCGTGTGGAAATGGCAATTATAGCCTTTCCTCAATTTAAAACAAGTATTTATCTATGTTTCCTTGAAAATTTAGTGCAAAGGATTTGTACATAGAAACTATGTATATAATGCTTTTTTTCCTTCGCGAATCGTTTGTTTTGACTTTGTGTTAGATTTTTGATGCTTTCTTATTTAGTTTCAGTGCCATAACACATAATACATAACGCATAGCACATAACACATAACATATAGCACATAACTCATAACGCATAACACATAACACATAACACATAACGCATAACACATAACGCATAATGCATAACGCATAGCACATAACGCATAACACAGCCGATTTTCAATACTTAAGTACAAGGCGTTTTGTCAAAAAACAATCGGTTTTTCCAGCGCAAAAAATGCAATAACTTTAGATCCACTTTACTTCTAAAGTTGAAATACCCTTTATTTTTTAAGTTTTTTTCAGCTGTATACGACCATGTTAATCATAAATAAAAATGTCGTTAAAAAAAAATCATGCGCAATGGCTATTTGTGGAGTAGCCCAAGATCATCTGTACACTTTTGTCGAAGATCATCTGTATTTTATTTACTCGAACAACATCTATCTATTATCATCTGAAAATTCAATGACCCCTAACAATATCTTGAGGAAAATGTAACTAAATCTGGGAATTTTTCTCCAAGTTCAATAACATCTGGAAGAATTTTCTCCAGATATAACTACCTCTGAAAAAAATCAAATATGTAACTGCGTCTTGTTAAAAGTAATGCATTATTAGTTATTTCCAGGTGTAATTTCATTAGAAAAAATCTTATATTCAACTACTTCTGGTTAAAATAATAAATATTTAATAACATTTTCCTGGCGTAATTTCATCTGAAAAAAATCCTGTTGTTATTCTTAATATATTTGAATAGATGTAGCTATTTAAAACCAACCGCGATCGTGAACGGACGTATTTTTTCAACGAAGGAAAAAAATAATAATAATGGCAATATTTTCAGCAACCAATATAAAGGATTAACTGGAGATACATGAAAACACATTAATAAAACGCTTTAATGATAAATTCGATAAAATGAAAATTAAATTTAATAATATACAAGAAGAAAATAAAAATCTTAAAAATGAAATGAAGGAATTAAGAAAGGCAGTTGAATTTGTAAGTGAGAAGTATGAAACAATTCTAGCCGAGTTGAAAGAACTGAAAAAAAATGCAACTCCAAATGTCGAACTAATAGATAAAATAATGTTTAATGACAAAAACAACGATGTGAAGGACCAGCTTGCCGAACTTGAAGATCGAAGTCGTAGGAATAATCCTAGGTTTAATGGAGTCGAAGAAAGCGAGAACGAATCATGGGAAGAAGCGAGAGAAAAATTCAACAAGTCTTAAAATCCAAGTTTGGTTTTACTAATGATTTAGAGATTGAAAGGGCGCATTGAACAGTATGAAATGAAAAAGGAGTTAAAAAGAACAGAACAATAGTAGTAAAATTTCTTATTTACAAAGAAAGAAACGCAGTTTTTGAAAAAGTTATCAAACTAAAAGTTTGGAATAAAAACTATATGTTAATGAAGGTTATAGCGAAAGAACCACGGAAATTAGAAAAAAGTTGTTTAAAGAAGCAAAAGAATTAAGAGCCAAAGGTAAATTTGTTAAAGTTATTTACAACAAACTTATTACGCGCGATTTTTAAATGAATTCTTTTATTTCTAGTTAATTAAATTTTAAAAATGGATACTAATTATTAAAACAATTTTGAATCCCTTAATGAATCATTTAACTTTTTTTAATCTAACGACTTGTTGCTTGACACTAATTCAGATCGGGATCTAAACTATTTTAGGGATCTAGCAGCTTTGCGAAACAATTGTTCCTACTTCTATAACAAAGGAATGAAATAATTTCTTTCTCAGGATCATTTAAATTTTATTCATTTTAACATTAGAAGTGTTAAAAAAACTTTGAAAATTTGTGTACTTTAATAGAGGAAGCTTCAAATACATTTAGTATAATTTGCTTAACTGAAACGTGGTGTGAATTTGATGACTTTAATCTAATTTAAATCTCCATATTCGAGGTTTTAATATGATCCCATTAGCACGTAAAGCAAATAAACGCGGAGGTGGTGTACTTTTTTATATAACGGAAAATTTGAGGTTTTTTATTAGGCTTGAGATGAGTATTTCTGACGACAATAAAGAAATTTTAACAATTGAACTTTTAACAAATAGTTCTAAAAACATACTTATAAGCTGCTGTTATCGCCCACCATCTGGCTATATTGAAAGTTTTTATGCATTTTTGTGCAATGATATTTTAAAAAATAGTTTTAAGGAAAAGAAACTAAATTATATAATTGGTGACGTAAATTTAAATTGTTTTGAATACCACGTTAATAACAACATGAAAAAGTTTTACGATGACTTATTTGAATATGGAGCAATTCCACTAATTAACAAACCTACTAGAATAACCTCAACTTCAGCTACCTTAATTGACAACATTATAACAACTGATTTCTTTAATGAAACTCTTAAAAAAGGTATAATAAAAAGTGACGTTTCCGACCACTTCCCTATTTTTTTCTCTATTAATATTGACAACAAATTAATACAATAACATAAAAAAGTCATTATCAAACGTTTCTTCGCCGATGCAAATTGTGAATCGTTTAAAGATCGATTATCTTTAATAAATTGGAATCATATAAACAGTTCATTTGAAGCTAATGAAGTATACGATACATTCTTTCTAACTTTCTATGAAATATTTGATGTAAATTTTCCAAAGCGTGAATTTATTATAACCAATAAAAGTTTAAAGTCACCATGGGTCAATAAAGATCTTAGGAAATCCTCAAAAATAAAGCGAAAACTGTATATAAAGTACTTAAAAAAACCATCACCAGAAAATAAAATTATTTATAAAATTATGCTAAAATATTTGAAAGTCAAAGAAAAAAATTTAAAACAAGATATTACTATGATTTACTAGAAAAATATAAACATAATTCAAAATGCACATGGCAAGTTATAAGTCAAATTACTGGAAATAGTAAATTAAAATTATGCTCTGTGTCTAACACTATAAAAGTTGATGGCGTGTTTTTATATGAACCCAAACAAATAGCAAGGGAATTAAATAAATATTTCGTGTCTGTTGGCCCTAATTTAGCTAATAATATTCCAAATATGATTAATCCAATAAATGATTACGTGTTTCCATTAATCTCTAGTTTAGATAAATTTGAAGTATCTTTTTCAAAATTTGAAAGTGCTTTTAAAATGCTTAAAATTAATAAAGCAGTTGGTCCTGATGATATAAATTGTAATATAGTCATAGATTCACACGATACCATAAAACATATTCTTTTAAAAGTTTTTAAATATTCTATAAATCAAGGAATTTTCCCCGATCAATTGAAAATAGCCAAAATAACGCCTATATTTAAAGGAGGTGAACCATCAAATGTCAGTAATTATCGACCAATATCTATCCTCTCTGTTTTTTCAAAAATTTTAGAAAGAATTTTTTTCAACCGAATATCTAATCATCTTGCTGGTAATAATATACTTTACATAAGTCAATACGGTTTTAAAAGAAATAACTCTACTGAACATGCAATAATTCATCTTACTCGTAGTATTACTGATTCATTCGAAAAGTCAGAGTTTACTTGAGGCATCTTTACAGACCTATCTAAGGCTTTCGACACAATTGACCATAAAATACTATTTAAAAAATTTGAATATTATGGTATTACCGGTAATGCTTTAAAACTACTTTAAAGCTATTTAAAACATCGCAAACAATGTGTCTATGTCGACGGATCTTCTTCACAAGATTATCTAAATATAAATTATCTAAATATGACCTGTGGAGTTCCACAGGGATCTATACAAGGGCCCTTATTATTTCTAATTTATGTTAACGATCTCCATGAAGTCTCAAAATTAATACTATAATGTTTGCTGATGATACAAACCTATTCTTATCTAATAATGACATCAATAAACTTTTTTATGATATGAACATTGAACTAACAAAAATATCTGACTGGTTTAAGTCAGATAAAACTAAATGGATTTTCTTTCATCCACGATTTAAAAAACATTTATTTCCAAGTAATATGTCTCTTCTTCATATTGATAATATTCAATTAAAAAGAGTAACTTTCACAAATTTTCTAGGTGTCATCGTAGATGAAAATCTATCATGGAAGAATCACATCGGACATTTATGCAACAAAATTGCAAAAAGCATTGGAGTTTTATATAAAGCAAGAAGCGTTTTAAACAAGCATTCATTAACTCAACTATATTACTCTTTTATACACTGTCATATTAATTATGCCAATATTGCATGGGGTAGTACCCATAAAAGTAAATTAAAGCCACTTTATTGTCAGCAGAAGCATATTGCACGTCTTATAAATTTCAAAAATCGTTTTACTCACTCAAGGCCACTCTTATTTAACATGAATGTTTTTAATACATATCAAGTAAATGTTTATAATGTTCTTTGTGTTATGTTTTAATATAAAACTAATTCACCTCAAGCTTCCTTTTTTAATTTATATTCTTTAAAAGAAAAAATAAATATTCTTTAAGAAATGATAATTTTATTAAACAACCAAAATTTCAAACAAACTTTGGTAAATTTTGCATTTCTTTTCATTGAGTTTTTTTATGGAACCAAATAGCTTTAAAAAATTTTGATTTTTCTAATGAATGGAATTATTATATGTTGAAAAGAAAATTAAAAAAAGTAATTTTCTCAATTGAAAATGTATTTATATACTTTTGATTATACCCAATTTGTCATCACTTTATTTTTATTTTACTTTATATACAATATTGATTTAAACTTTATGCGAGAAACTATATTTAAACACCATTATTTGAATTTTGTTAAAAGTTGCATTTATTATTTACTTGTTTACTTTAATTTTTATTTTAATTCGTAGCATTTGTAAATAATTTGTACTTTTAATATTGAATTTAATTTTGTAATAAAAAAATATATAAAAAGATAAAAACAAAAAAAACAAAAAAAAATTTATAAAATAAAAATAAAAAATAAAAATTGATGTATGTGTATGAATGTATCTGAAAATATTGTATGTATGATACTTTTGGAAGTTAACCTTCCTTTAACAGTGGTTTAGAATTTTTGTCGGTGGTAGCGTAAACGTAAATGCACCAACATTTGATAAATTCTTCTACACGATCTTTTGGACAACCTTAAAGTGCATATGGATGTACCTAGTAGAATCATATTCTAATTATTTTCATTTATTTATTAATTAACAATTAAGATTAGTGTAATTGTAAGATACATTTGAGTAACAAGAATCAGTGATCGTATAGATGCGAGTAAGATGCGAGACGTATTTGTTTATCAAGAATATTGTGATATTATTGTTTTCGCTTGAGTCGGGCGGTTCAGAAGAATTGGTATTTTAATTCAAGCCATAAAGACCATAACTAAAGAATAGTTTAAAATTTGTATTTATTTATTTTTGTTTTCTCTAAAATGTAAGTTAAGTTCAAAGTTCTTCAACAGCGGTTCTCAGTGACAAGACCTGATGGTCTTCTTTGAGTATCCGCGCTCTTTATATTTATTCTTTTATTTTTTTTTTAACAATTTCTTTGCATGTAATTTTTCTTTTCGATATATTTGTAAATATTGTATTAAATATTGTAATAAAGAACAAAAAAAAAAAAAAAGCTACAACTGTAGAATCCACTGATGCAGTTGCACAGATTTTGTTATTCCTAATATCAGGGCCGTAAACAGGATTTGAGTTTTTATCAATCAAATTTTAATCAATTTTGTCGTGCACCGCACTTATGGAATAAACTTGTTTTGCCAAATTTTGATCTTGATCAATCAAATTCTTTTTGTCTTGTTTAAAACAGAATAAAAAATATAATTTTTTCCCTCAATAACATTTTACAGTATTGCTAATTATTTTATCTACTACTTATTTTTATTGGGGGATTTTTATTATTATTTTTACATTAATAATTTTTATTATCAATAAATAATAATAAAATTATAATAAATATTTTTTTTTTTTCTCTTAAGTTTTGTAGTTATGCTGTTTACAATCTCTTTACTACTTTTTTTTTACTATAGTTTTGCTTATGTATACGATTCTATATATATATATATATATATATATATATATATATATATATATATATATATATATATATATATATATATATATATATATATATATATATATATATATATATATATATATATATATTCTACTTTATTGTAACTTATACTTTACAAGGAATTTGTAAACTTGTTTTTTTTATTATTTTTAAGGTTCCAATGATAAGATCTTATTGTTCTTCTTTCGTTCTTAGTTTTTATACGCAGTATAAAAACTAAGAACTGTTTTAAATTGGAACCAGCAGACTTAAAAAAAAAGAATTTGCGGAAAAATTTAGTTATTTTATAATAAAAAGCATAGTCTTTTCTAAACTTTTAAACAAATTTTACGCAAAAGGATTACCTTTTGTTTTTACCCAAGTTTGGGTTTCACTTAAAATCTTTCTCATATTGCCCGTTCAACCTCTTAATGCGAAACATCCTTCAGCAAGCAAGGTCGTAGTCTATCTTCATTTTACAATGGGCTACGAATAAGTAAGCTACTTAATAACTCTTTTTATTCAATTAGATTTATTTAATAAACATGTGATACAAAGAAGTTAATTCAAACATTAACTCTAAGAAAACTGGGAGAATTTGTTTGTGTAATGGAATTTGAATTTAATACAACTTGTTTTTTAAGGTTGCCAACGACTACAATTTGTAGAGATTCATTTGTCAGTTTAGACAATAGGTTTAGTTATTTAATAAAAGCTCTATTTTCCCAACGTATTTCATTAAACCCCATCGTTCTCCGTCTCTTTTTAACTCTTTACCAGAATTAGCAAATTTAATTTTGAAAAAAGAGTTTTAGTTTGTAGAGTGTAAAATAAAAAGTTGTTGCAGAACTTATACTTGGACAAATAAACAGTTTAACGTCACCAAAACGTAAAGCCATTATATAAAGATTTAAAATTTTACAGAACCCAGGAAACATTGTTTTAGTGAACTTGCAGTGGATCTATATAGGCATTTTGAGCGGTTCATTAGAGTTTAACTCATCGGTTATTTAGTGAACCATTAGTGGCAGCCGTTATAAATGGCCAGCCGATAACTTATCGACATGTTAATAGTGGCTAGTCATCAGCAAACCACTTATGGCGGCTGCCACTAATGATCTGACGCCTGATGTAAAACTTGCTGTTCTTTTTTAGCTAATCCAGATTGTCTCAGTTGTATCCGTCGCAGATTCCAACTGTATCTTACATTTCAACACATTCCCAGAAATATTTCCAAAAAGATTTGTTAAAATTGATGGTATTTCCGAAGCGGATTGCAATGAGTGACAAAGTACAAGACAAGTGGATGAGAAGTACAAGACAACTACAAGACAAGTACAAGACAAGTACAAGACAAGTACAAGACAAGTACAAGACAAGTACAAGACAAGTACAAGACAAGTACAAGACAAGTACAAGACAAGTACAAGACAAGTACAAGATAAGTACAAGACAAGTACAAGACATGTACAAGAACAACCCTGGGTAAAGGCAACTTTGTATAAAATTTATCCTCTTTGAAATTCTGTTAATTGATTGAAATTGAATTCTGGGTTGTCCTGCCGAACATTTCTGCAACTAAAACAAAGAGTTTTTGTTTTTTGCTTTTTTGTTTTTTATGTTCTATTTACATTTGACGTAGTATATATAAATTACAAATTTTTCAAATACAAACAAGAGTTCGAAAAGAAGATCACAATGATCTTATTGTCAGAAATCTTTTACAAAAGTGAGTGCGTAAAATATTATAAAAACGCCTTTTTACAATTGGAGTACGTAAAAAATAACATAAAAGCATTAAATCGTACATAGATAAATGGAAATAAATTGTAACCTTGAATGTAGATGACAATAAAAATTATTTTTTATCACAAGATAAATTAAAAATATTCCAAGATATTTTCAATAGAGAAAATGAGATCTTTTAACTTATTTTTAAAAACAGGATAAGTTAGGGGTAAGCCAAAGTTAGGCAAAATAATTTTGTTCCAGACATGAGCTGCACGATAAGTGATACAGAATTGATTGAATTTTGTTCGAAAGAATGGTTCATTTCGAAAGAATGGTTCAGTTCGAAAGAATGGTTCAACTATTATTCCTCATGTTAAACTTGCTTAATGGTTTTAAAATAAAAAGGTCTTTAAAAACTTAAGGAAATACTTCCACATATGAAAAAAAGATAAATTTTTGTATACGTTTAGTTTATATATATCGAGGATTATCATTTTATTAAAAAATATCGAGGAATGTGCCAACCGATCCGTAGAATTAATCAAACGGATTGCATGTTTCTGACGGCGATAGACATTGTAACTTGCTTTGATCAGTGCTACCCCAGGCGATACCTCCATAACTTATATAACTATGAATAAAAGAATGATTAAGTTTAGTTAAAATATTTTTATCTAAATAAGTACGCGCCTGATATAAAGTTCCGATACTTTTTGAAACTTTTGAGGAGACATAGTTAATATGATGTTTCCACGTGATGTTCTCGTCAATGAAAACCCCAGGTATTTAGTTACAGAATCTCTTTTTATTTCGCTATGGTAAATAAGATTTTTCGGCAGATTTAGGGGTAGAGAACATTATATGGAGAGCGGGTGGAAAAAAATCCATTTTATTTTGCTTACATTTAATCTTAATTTGTTACTTTTAAATCATTTAGATATGTTTTGAAGTTCTTTGTTCATCATGGAGAATAGTAGATAGATTTCACTGTTAGAGAGAAATAAGTTTGTGTCATCAGCAAACATAATACTTAGATGATTTGATGTTTTATGCAAGTCGTTGATATATATTAAAAATGAAGAGGGCCTAAGATGGAACCTTGCGGAACACCAAAGAAAACATTTAAAAACTGTTTATGATTAAGTTCATTGCGAGAAACAAATTATTTTCTGTTAGATAAATAACTTTAGAACCATTTAATTACTCTTTCATTTATTCCGTAATAATTAAGTTTATAAAGCAAAATATCATGATCGACAGTATCAAATGCTTTTGAAAGATCAATAAAAATTCAATAAAAATAATGTGAATTGAGATTTTTCAAAAGAATTGGAAATTTCACGTACCAACTGAAAAATTGCATGCTCAGTTAAGTTATTCTTTTTAAAACTAAACTGATTATTGTGTACTAAATTATTTTAACTAAAATAATTAAATACTCAGTTAAACACGATTCTTTCTAGTATTTTTGAAAATATATTTTTATAAAAACCTATTTACTGAAAAACTCCAAATTGATAATGAAATTATAATTGAAAAAGCGCACAGACCAGGGTCGATAAAAACAGGAAAAGAGCGATCATTAATTTTAAAGCTTTTAAATTTCAACTATAAAAAGATAATTCTACTTAACTCAAAAAAACTACGCGGATCAGGTGTGTTCGTTAACCAAGACTTTGCAAAAGAAACAATAGAAAAGGGTAAAAAACTCTGGGATGAAGTGATTAAATTAAGAAAAGATGGTAAACACAATTTTCAAGTTTGAGTCAATTTTTGTAGAGATTATAAGCAACGATTTTTTTTTAACTTACAGTGTTGAGAAAGTTCTTCTAATTTATAACACAATCAAAATGTCTGAAACAAATGATTTTAAATCGTTTAGTTGTAATTTTTCAGAAATGAGACACTTCTCATCTGATGAAAACTTTGATCCAGATATTAATTATTTCAATGACATTATTACGGATTGTTCATATTACTATCCTAACAAATTAGAAAATTTTTTTTATAAAAATACAAAAAACAATACTTTTGATCAACTAAGAATTCTTCATATAATTATCAGAAGCCTAAACCGCAATTTTGAAAATCTTCTCAATTTTTTACAAGAAACCAATAATTTTTTAAAATATAATTTGTTCAACTAAAAGCTGGATAACTGAAAAAAATTTAAATGCTACTTCAAATTTTATTCTTCCTTACTTTGAGAATTTCTCAAGAGAGACTTATCAATAAACGCGGTGGAGGAATTTTTATTAATGTAAAGAAAAGTATTACACATTATATTACGAATGATTTAAGTGTTTCTGACGGCAACAAAGAAATTTTAACGATTGAAATTCTATACAATCAATCAAAATACATTTTACTGAGCTGTTGCTATAGGCCTCCGAACGGTGTGGCCGAGAACATGAGCATTTATTTTGAAGATAACCTTTTCAAAAACGGCATCGTTGAAAAAAAGAAAGAATTTTATTGTAGGGGATTTCAATATAAATTGCTTCCATTACTCTATGGACATTAAAGTTAAACATTTTTATGATTCTATCTTCGAAACGGGAGCCATTCCTTTAATAAATTGCCCTACCAGAGTAACTCCAAAATCAGCTACTCTAATTGATAACATTCTAACAACTGATATTTTTAACAGTGACTTAAATATAGAGTATCTTAAAAACAGACATATCTGATCATTACCCTATCTTTTTACCATTAACTTCAACTCTAAAATTATGACTAAAACTAATATAAAAGTTAGATTACGCAACTATAACAAAAAAAAGAATGTTGAGCAATTTAAAACACAATTATCATTGCTTCATTGGAAGAACCTCGACTTTAGTGATAACGCAAAGAACATTTACGATAATTTTTTTAATACATTTTACTCTGTTTATGATGCTGATTTTCCTTTATTTGAAAAAACAATAAACCAAAAAAATATTAATTCTCCCTGGGTTACCAGGGAGAATTAATATTTTTTATTAATATTATTAGAAGAACTTTCTCAACACTGTAAGTTAAAAAAAAATCGTTGCTTATAATCTCTACAAAAATTGACTCAAACTTGAAAATTGTGTTTACCATCTTTTCTTAATTTAATCACTTCATCCCAGAGTTTTTTACCCTTTTCTATTGTTTCTTTTGCAAAGTCTTGGTTAACGAACACACCTGATCCGCGTAGTTTTTTTGAGTTAAGTAGAATTATCTTTTTATAGTTGAAATTTAAAAGCTTTAAAATTAATGATTGCTCTTTTCCTGTTTTTATCGACCCTGGTCTGTGCGTTTTTTCAATTATAATTTCATTATCAATTTGGAGTTTTTCAGTAAATAGGTTTTTAACAATTCTTCCCAAGATTCACCTGGTAGTACTTTAACCATCAATTCGCAAATTATTTCTTCGGGATCGATTTTTGAGATCTATTAACTTTTTTTAAATATCTTTCAAAATATTTGATTCATTATTCGAATCAAGAAGTGTTTTTTCATTGTATAATTTTTAACGTTATCTATGCGCTTGATAGTTTCTGATATCCTTTTCAATGAAATCTCTTCTTAGAAATTAATACTCTCCCGGTGGGTATGCGTCGTCCGGGGGACGTTCATCGGACGTCTTACAGACGTTTGGACGTCCAGGAGACGTCTTACGGACGACCTTTGGACAACGCATGCCCACTAGGCTCTTTTAATTCACTAAAATCTTTTTGCATACCTTTTATTTTTATTTTGTTGTTATTCAAATCGCTTTCAATTTTTTCTAGCCTTTCTGTTATTATTTTTAAATTTGCACAAGTAATTTTTGCAAAGTTATTTTCTTGTTCTTTAAGAAGTTTTTCTTGTTTCTTTTAAAACACACTTTCTCTGTTCCTCTAGCATGCTTTTCATTACTTTTTCGATTTTTTTAATAGAAACTTCCATAGTAATTGGCCTGATGTAAGTAGTGCAAATAGTCTCTTATTTCCTTACTTCCTAAAATACTATTACTAATAATAATATTAAATTATTATAGTGTAAATAACTATTAATACTATAAACAACTTTATTTTCTTTGAGCAGCGAAAAAAGCGTGCGTTCACTTCAGCATTCGCTCAGCAAATATATTATAATATTGAAAGAGTTTTATTTTTAAAAAATCGACTTTGTTGATAGATAATGTAACATCAATTTTGCAATCATAAACTAATCAATCAATAAAAATCAAATAATGGAGAATAACACATGTTTAAAAATATTTTTTGTTAGAAAATAAGAGTTAGTGTAATAATACACAAAGTAATACAACTTAATAAAAAAAAAAGTAATAATACCATAAAATACCAATGAGGAATACTCACAATATTTTTTAGCAATTTTACTTATTGGGTGGGTTTATGTTCTTGTTTAAAAACTTTATAAAATAAAAATTATTGTAATTACAAAAAGCAGAACAATATTTTTTGTCATTACAATATTTATGTTTATCGTACATAAAGGGTTTGTCCATTAATTACATCAACAATGCTACTTTTTTAAATAAATGTAATTACTTAAAAAACGGATAATTAGACAGTGTTTGTAGTCTTGTGTGTTGTACACTCGCCCTTCAGTGTTTTAAAAAAGTTATTTATGCGCCGACTTTTTAAAAATCGTGTTGTGATTTACAAAGACCCAACACGAACAGAACTAAATAAGCACCCACGAGATTACTCGTAACACTATTATTTTTTTAAAAGTTGTTGTTGGTTAGTCTCGTGTGCAAACAAAAAAGATTTATGCAAGTAAATAGTCAATATTATATTATTTAAATATTTATAACAGGGTTCGGCAACTTGCGGTTCGCAAGGCTCATGTGGTTCTTTCAATGTCAAGATGCGGTTTTTTATCTCCAAGCACAAATATATTATAATATTGAAATAAAGATGTTGGTTGCTCTTTATAAATTGAAAAGTTTTTGATAAAAGGGAGTAAGGGAGGTAAAATTTCCTACAAAATTTTTACATAATTAATGGATAGCACTAAACCGAAAATGACATTTTTTAATTTTATTAATAAGAATCATGGTCTTTCTTTCAAAATATTTGCTAATAAATTTCATAAAAATTGTTTACATTTTATATAAAAGCAGGTGGATTGTCAACTAAACTAAGGAAGAGTACATCAGCACGCCTATGACATATTAACCTTTTGAATAAAACATCCAGCCATGTATAAACGGAGTTGATTTTTAGGTTGCATCCTGGGTAAAAATAGGCAATTCCTATTGTTTTTTTATTTTCTATTTTATAAATTCCACAATTAGAGGTTGTTTCATTGCAAAACTTTATAAAATCATTAAGTTAAAAGCTATCTCAAAATTTGAATCCTTAAAACAGTTGCAATTGGATTTGCTTTTTTTCTCTGATAAAAGTAATAAATCGTTTCTGTATGCAGCTCAAAATTGAATAACATTATGACGGTCATTCTTGGTTATTCCAAAATTATGACGGTCGTTCCAGGTCATTCATTAGGCCTGGTAAAATGAGAAGTACAAAGAAACCGAAAATCTTCAGAATATAGCTTTCCGCTTAGGTTAGAACACTTAAAACTCAATGACATGATATACTTGCTTGCTTTCTAACATTAAAATATTTCCCTTCAAACCAATGCTTTAACTCGTCCAATGCTTTAACTCAATCTAATGCTTTAACTCGTCCAACTGAGAAATACTAAAAAATAAATAAAATAGTTTTAAAGTTTGCTCCTTTTAAAGTTAGAGTACAACAATCTGGTTTATCTGCATATAATTCATGTGAATTCAATATATTGAACAAAGTATCCATGTATCAAACAAAGTATCCAAAGTATCCATCCAACAAACCTTACAGTTGGTAATACACTTAACTGAAAAAAAATTTTATTTGAACAGCGTTATAATGCAGAAGCAACCTGTTAAATAAAAAACTTGAGTTGCAAGTTTGACTTTGATAGATTAAAGAAGACCTGTGTCTAAGTGTCTGTCTGTTAGTTTTGACAATAGACGCACAGGGTTTATTTTGTGTAAATTTTACAGAAACTGGAATGTTGATTAGAAACAATTGCATCATTAATGTCGGTATTATGCCTCCGTAAATTGTTTCTAATACTTTTTACTAAATGCTGACAATCAAAATATAAAATGAATACTTTTATCATTAGGCAAGTGAATTTTGAAAAACCCAAGCAAACGTGAGGCACAACACCTCTATTGTGAAAACCAGCTTCATAAACCTTGGTAATGGTTTCAGATATTAAAGAAGCCAAGTCAGCTAAATCTAAGTAACTTAAGTTTAAGTTACCTAATTTTAGCTTTCAAAACAAAAGCGCCGCCATGACGGCGCTTTTGCTCTATAACAATCCGTTAATCTATATAGATTATATATAAATAGCTATTTATATGTTCTTGATATGATTAAACGTTTTTCAACCTTGATAGCGTATGCTTACAAAAAATGCATAGAATATAAAACAAGGCATAAAACTTATACATCATTTTATTTTAAACATTAATAGTTTCATAAGATTTCATTTCAAGAAACATTTATTGAAGGTTAAAAAAGCTTGATTAATTTATAATTATATAGGAAAACGAAATTGAAAAAATTTTTTTACCGAAGATGCCTAATACTATAAGTAGCTATTCCTTTGGAATTTAACAACATAAAAAACGTGGTCTAATAATTTAGAACGTCAAAAAATTAAGTTGTAAAAATCTAAAAAATTAATAAATCAATCTAAGTTTTATCACATTCTGTTATACAAAAAAAAAATTAGATAAGTTTAATGGTTTTGTTTTTAAGTTATCAAAATTTACCATAGAAAGTGAAGTTATATATTTAGATGACTTTTAAATAAATTAATTAAGTAGGGTATTTTTATACGTATAATTAACGTGACAATAAGTCAACGTTTAGATTTCTTTATTTGTTCTATAATCTCGTAAAACAAAACAGGGATACCGCAAGTGATGAGTTTACTTATAAAAATCAGGAAGCGAGGAGCAAACGGCACTTTCCAGTCCAGGGACCATGTGCATTGCATGATCGAAATTATAATAGTTTTAAATTGCAGCTTCAAGCTGATAAAGCTTAATTTTGATTTTATTATTGTTCGTGGTAACAACAATGTAACAAAAAACTGAGATTCAGCTAATTAATGCTGAATGGGCAAATTACATTAATTTAGAATAACATGCGAATGTTATTGTAGAGAAGTTGAACAGTGTGACAAAACTAAAAAAATATTCATTGAAATAAGGCTAGTGTCTTGTTTCAATGAATACTTTTAGTTTTATCACGTTGTTCAAATTCTCTACAATATACCTTGCATCTAAATATATATAGCGTATGTTTGATTTTTTTTTGTTTCAAACTTGAGACGCAGTGCACGTCTTCATTTAGGGCACAAAATAAAAATTGAAAAAGGGAAAAAAATTAGACGAGTCTACAAGTTCTACGATCTTAATAACATTATTTCTGAAAAAAGCACCTTGTATAAATAAATTTCAAGAATTAGTAACAAAGAATGTTACTATTTAAGCATCATTCACTCCTAACAGCCCAATTCATCTCCTTGAAATACATTTCCTTGAAATTCTAGGAAATGAACAAGAAATAGTACTAACTATTAAGGTTATTAAAATTGAAGTGACGTCCTGGCAGCCTGCATTTTTTTAAATATCAATAAGATAGATAGGAAATGGTTTCACTTTGTATATTGTTTTTAAATTTTTTCAGACATCCTAACAGTGCTCCACTTAATAAAAGACTGGATTTAGTGCGAATGAATGCAATAAAGCTCAATATCGAGTAGGTAAAAAATTTACGTCTTGATCCTAATTGCGTTTATCAACAACGTTTAATGCAAGAGATTCTAATGGTGATGGGCTGTTAAAGAATTTAATATGACTGCAACCCCAAAACAGCAAGTACTTAACATTATTGAAATTCTAAAACGAATACTTTCTGTTATAAAACTTTTGCTAAAATAACTGCATACAGAAGACATCGGAATAAATCAGATTTAAGTTTGGAGATAGGACCCCGTACTATGGAAACTTTTTCGAAACTACTATATTACTTTCTCAATTTTTTGAATTTTTAGTCGTGCATATAAACAACGTTCTGTAGGCATCTAAAAAAAGACAAAAATGTTTGAAATTTTTGGAACATATAAAACTCCTTAACCTGATTCATTCCATGTTCTCAAGTCAGTATTGCACTATATCAGAGATACATTAAACTTTGATTTCCGAGTGTGGTGCTAATGACATGCTAAGAACATTGGATTTTTAGGTGTTTGGAAAATGGTGCAGACACCCAAAGAACAAATGCAACCATAGAATTGATCTATATTTGCTATGCGTGGCAATTTAACAGAACTAAAATTAAATAAAATATTTAGGGATCATCCTTAAACTACGTAACTCAAACTTTCACAATAAATAAAACAAAAAAGATCAAAAGTTTTCCGTCGCAAAGTCTTAATTTAAATCAAAAATCAAAATAGCCCATTAAATTTAAAGAAAATCGCTGCGTAAAATATCTCCAATTTCTGTCTTTAAAAATATTTTGTGTTGCGTAATTTATGGACAATTCCTTATCATAAAATAAAGTGTTTTAAAACTCAATAAAAATTTATCATACAAAGTGTTTTAACTTCAAACATTTGTATCGAAACTAAAGTCATTACAAAAAAATTAAAAAATATTTAGTCACCTAATCTTATCGAATCTTATCCATTAGTTATTTAATCTTGTCCAATACACGACTTATCTAAGCTTATCAAATACACTTGTTATCTAATGTACATTAAAACTAAAATTTTTGTAGTAAACCAAATAAGCAATAAAAATCAAACTGATTCGGTTTGAGAAACGTGTAAAATTTTTAAAATTAAGAGATTGTTTCAGCAATGTTGAGGTCAAGTTCCTCTTGTTCAACACTAGAAGCCCAAACACGACTTTAATACTTTGTTCAAGCTAAAATTTTAATGTTGATAAAATGATATTTTATGACCTTTATTATTTAAATATTATTTATTGAAAAGTGGAAAAACTACATAAAAAACACATCCAGAGATGCAGCTAAAAATATTTATACCTAATAACCCTAAGCTGGATTAATTAATCCACTTTATAGAAAACGTGCATGTTCATAACAATTTTAGTCAAATTATTAAGTTTATTTCCAATGTTTTCATATATTTGACAAGCACTTTCCACAAACAGGTTTCGTACAATTTGTACATATTGTTGATGTCAGACTACGTTTGCTGTTTGTTTTTATGTGACATCTCAAACAAGTGGATAATTATGTATTACTATTAGTAGCTATATGGTATTACTCTTGGCAGCAACTAGGGATTTTTGGTGACTAATATTGGCTTCTCTTAACTGTTGAGATAAAGTGTAAAGAAACATTCGTCTCGAAATTTTTTGTTGTGTAACTTTTTTTTAAATAATTCAAGCCTTTACACCGGTCAAATCCAAAATATTGAAGAAAACAGCTAGCGGCTAGCGTCGGCACCCAGATTTTGTTGACATTTGTCGACACATTGAATCTAACATATCAACTCCACATTTATTCGCATTGAAATAAATTATTTCCTCTGGTTTCGTCTGCTCCTTCACTCTGCTTAGTTGCCCCTCTATAAAGTGTTTATAATAAAATTACAGCTTTCTTCTTCTTTGCCTGGTAGACAATCAAGTTCAATGGTCCATTTATGTAGAAAGTCGAATCGTAAAGTGGAAGTGGATCAAATGCTGGAATTTCTTTTCTACTAAGTTTAACTGCTCTAACAGTTGACGTTTTCTTTTGCAAAAGTTTTGTTGCAAGATCGACACTTGTAAAAAAGTTATCTGTAGTAACATTATACCTGCGGCCTTAGTAAGGTTTCATTAGTGACATGACCACATGAATACCCAAATTTTTTACACGGCTTTTATCTTAACCTAGATGCGTTTTAATACTGAGACATTATTTAGTCTTTAGATAAGCTAAAATCCAGAATTTGACGCTTAACTTGTCCGGTATATTAGACATATACTGTGAAAAGCGACACCGAGCTTTAGTTGGTAATAACTGCTCATCAATTGTTAAAGATTCCTCAGGTATATAGCATTTTTGACTGTTTGTTACAAATCTTGTCAGCACCCATAACATAAGAGCAAATTTATCACTTTGGAGGAGTTCTCAACGTTCTGAACGTATATCTAATCTAATGTTTTTCATGATGTCTTCAAATCGAGAACGCGGCTTAGTTTCCATAAAAGCTTTATCGCCATATTTTTCAGACCATAGGCATTTAATTAGAAAATTTTTTGCATTCATGCATCCGCGAAGATATATTAGGCCTATGAAAGCATCAAGTTCAATATCGCTTATATTCCATCCTTCATTTGATATATTGGCAGATAAAACAGACCATTTTTCGATAAAGCGTGTAAACCCTTCATCTATAATTAGTCTAAATACTCTTCAGTCTTCATCTTCAGTCTTCATCTTAGTCTTTATCCATAATTAGTCTAAATCAATAGGTGTCAAAACATTACGACAATAAGAAGTTGTTCCGTATTTGGCAGTAGACACATTCTGAATTTGAAATCTTCAAGTTACCTCAACCTTTGACACAATAGTTCATTTTACATTATCTCTACGAGTTTTTACAGTTAAATTGTTACTCCAACCGCATGAATTTTCTTTTATGTCATTGTTGCTACTACTTTCTGAATTGTAAATAAAACTATTAATTTCATCGTCATCAAAAAATTAGAGTCAATTATTAATTTCATCGTCATCAGAAAGATTATCTTCAACAAGATCTGTCTCGTCATTTTCGTTTGTTAAACCTGATTCATCACGACTCTCAATATCTGTGGATTCTTGTAGTATGAACAAACACTGTTGCGACGACACACGTTTTAAACGTTGATATGTAACTGATTGGTCAATTGAAAGAGGATGTGCTGCAACAGAGCTTAAATCAGCAAATCAACAGATTTTGATTTGCTGATTTAAGTTTGCTTAACTTATGCGTTTCATTATAATACTAATAGCTTTCATGATATTTTTCTACATGTCAATAAAGTAGTAAGTTTCATATTGTAAAGCAGTTATATTAGTGCACTTGTGGTGACAGCATATTTATACCAAATATGCGGAAACAAAATTTAATTTTATTCGCTAATATTTTCATTTTTTTTTTTTTTCGGTATAAATAATCTGCATAAACATGCTGGTAATCCAGATTTAGGCAAATCATGCTACTAAACTTCTACTTAGAGTAAAACGCGCCGTAATTTGGGCATAAAAACTATGTATATATATGCAGAGTGAAAGAAATTTATATATTTTATATAAATTACATCAAAATTAACAGTTTTAACTGTTAGTTTCAAACATTTAAACAAGAAAATCAGTCTTAATGCATATAAACATTAAGTTGGATCAATGGATCCACTTTCGGGTTTCTAGGTATGTAAAAAACCTGGGGCATTTAGTGTTTAAAACGCATTTAAAATGTTTTATCGAGTTTACCGTTTTAATATCATTTGTGAGAAATGAGTTTCACAACAGTGGTCCTCTTCTAAATGTTGAGAATTGTCTCAAAGACATTTTTGAAGTATGGTAGTTCTGCATAGAATGTTTTGTTTCGTATTTCTGATCAATAAGTTGGAAGTAGTTATGGAATATTTTTGGGACCTAATTATTTTTTAATTTAAACATAAACTGAAGGATGCTATAGTTGTTTTGTTAATATGATAATATCATTTTATGATGCATTATAAAATTTTTATAATTGTAATTTTAAAATTATAATTTAAATTTTATAATGCATTTTGTTAAAATGCATACATTCATCATACTCAAGCTATTGCAAGTATGTCTAGTTGTTTATGTCAGTATATTTAGTTTGAATCATATTATTTATATTATTATTAAATATAGAAAAACAGTTTTACACAACCAAACTAATACGAATGCAAAAAAAATTATTTATTTAATTTACAACTGATTATAACTACGAGTTACAACTGCATCTTTAAACGCGCATTTGTAAAACCCTTGATGTAACATGAGCTTTAATGAAAAGTCATAGTTTATCCATTGAAATTCCATAAAATTTCTGTTTCCATGGGAAAACCATGGTTCACCCTTAAAATTCCATGAAATTTCCATAGAGTTCTACGGAATACCTATCGAATTCCATGGATTACTTCCGTAAGTGTAGGGACATTAAAATACATGCTTTATTGATTTTTCAAATTAAATTACAAATAATGTAAAATTAATGAAATGAAATCAAAAGAGGTACTTATAGGTCAAAACAGAGATTCTATTAGCCCGATTTTGAAAAAAAAAAGCCTTTAAAATTAATTATACGATGGAAGTTGTAACGTTTATTTCCTTAACCATAAGTATTTAGCTTGAAGTTTTTATTTTACTTAGGGCATTAGTTCGTCGAGCTAAATGAACTTTTTTATTTTAAATTTTAATAGTTTAAACGTCAAAAAAACTTAAAAACAAACCGTCTTTTGCAAAATATATTTCGTCTAATTGTATTGCATCATCGATCAGTAATTTTTAAAAAATATTTGAAATTTAAATTTTGTCGTAAAGCTAATTTAATTATATGATAATGCAAATTTTAAATTTCCTATGGGATTTGACAAAAGCTATAAGCTTTTTTTGGAAAAACAAAATTAGAAAAAAAAGATATATTGACAAATTTAAACAAAAGAAATAAAGACTTGAGTAACACAAACTAAAAGTCAACTTAAATTGGCAGAAAGAATTTTGATTTTTAAAATGAACACTGATAATGACGAATTAGTAAAAAACTTTGGCGGTGAACTTAAGAAAATAGGAGATAACTTTTACAACAAGTATGAGTTATCAAGTTCTCGAACCGTTTTTGAAGTAAATATGTTATCTAACTTCACAATTGCATCTCAAAGTTTAGTTTTAGTTTTTGTTGGATCTTTTATTTTATTTCAAGTAATTCAACAATAAATTGATGCGTTTAGCTAAAAGTTTTTTTATTATTGACAATCTGGAGATATCGTTTAATGGAATTACAGAAATACTGGAACCAACGGAAATTTTTATTTATTTTATTTGATAACCCTGATGGTTAACTTTTGACTGTTAAAGTTTTTTGCTGTTAACTTTTAACTTCTTAGTTCAGTTAAATTATTATTTGCTTTAATTTATTCGTTATTTTTCTTTTAATACGCATTTTTTAACATTTTTAAAACTTGTATTGTTTAAAACTTACATTTTGTTCTGATTTTTCATTTATTTATTATTGTTTTCTAGTTCATTAATATTTTTCGTCTTATTTAAGTAAAACCTTATTTATTGAGATTTAATTTTTCACAAAAAGATAAAACAGAAAGCAAACTAATAAGTTTAAAGCTATTATAAGTAAAAATAACAACTAAGTGCTGGAAAAAAAAGCTTGGTAGATGATTTTTAACTTTTTTAAACGTTTTCTTATCAAACATCTTGTTCAATTTAATTTAATTAAAAACGCTCATTTAACTTTAATTTTGTCACGAAGTTCAGCTTAGATATTTTCAAAAAGTGTAATAAATTAAAATGTAAATAAAAGTGTAAATTATACTGTGTTATTTATTTTTGGTTTTATCCCAAATATTTATTTCTTAAAAATTTAAAAGATGTCTGATCAAGAATTTTTTTTTCAAAAACTGCCTTAAAGTCGAAAACAGATACTTTAGTCTTAATTAAAAATACTAAATTATCAGATTCAACTTTCATCGCAATATTTTTAAATAATTTTTTTGAGTTAAAAAAATCAACATCCGATGAATCCTACGAACCTAATAGTGTTTATCACAGGTCAGAATTTGACCTTTTATGTTTGATTTTGGAACACCCCAAATATTTTTATAGATTCTATTAAAGAAACCTTTATGTTACACAAAACTGTAAAAACTAAAATCCTGCAGGCGGCACATTTTCGGAAATGGCATTTAAAGGGGGCGGACCTATGAAATTCTCATGTTCAAGTGAGAAAACCAGAAACGCTGCAAACCTTAGATTTTTACATACTAATACTAATATCAAATAATCATGTTCTGCAAAAAAAATAATTAATTTTAGGAACATAGAAAATACAACGTTTTTGGGACATTTGCCCCAAATAGGGCAAATAAAAAAATTTGACAAATATTTTTGTACT
Source organism: Hydra vulgaris (assembly GCF_038396675.1). NCBI lineage: Eukaryota > Metazoa > Cnidaria > Hydrozoa > Anthoathecata > Hydridae > Hydra > Hydra vulgaris. The sequence continues at coordinate 38,136,704 of NC_088925.1, forward strand.
ATCTTAAAGTAAATGAAATTTTATTCATAGAATTCATATTATAAAAAAGTATATATTACAGTTCAAAAGTTATGATCAAAAAATGTTCTATTCCCCCTCCACCTTCCGAAAAAATGAGGAGGTTTGAAATTTTACATCACCATAACTTCTAATGCACATAAACTTTTTTTGAGAAACTTGAAATTTTTTAATAAATTTCTATTTAGTTATCGAAATTACACGAATATTTTTCAAATGCACATGTCCCCCTCTCAATCAGGGCAGGCGGCTTTAAATTTTGGGGTTTTCTTGTTCTCACACTTTAATCACAGTTATTTTTGGTTCAAGTCTGTCTTTTTGACACTAGTATTTTTATACAAAAGAGTATAGTTTATAATATAAAATTAGCTTCACTTCATTAATTACCATTTATTAGTTGTTTATAGTTATTTAAAGGTAATGATGATTAATTAGAACTTGTTAAAGTTTGCAATTGGTATTAGTAACTTTTAAAATTACAGATACAGTTCATAATGCCTTATTTAATATCAAAGAAAGGAAGGAGATTTAAGTTTAAAAGATCTCATTAGTTAAACAGACTTTTAGTCTGTGCTTTTTGCTTTACTAAAAACACAAATGTATTCCAGTTACAAAAAATTGGAAAAGCTCGTTGTAAAGGATTGTCGTAATGACTATAGTATTAAGGTTATGAAGTATCCAGCTGGACTATGACATACGTGTAAAAGAAATCTGTACCTGGTTAAAGCTGGACAATCTCTTTTAACATCAGTTAAACGGAAACGGAACAAAGAACCTTTCAGCAGTTTCTCCTGCAGTTGGAGCTGCAAAAAATGCAAAATTTGCAGATTGGCAACTAGTAAAATCTATTATGCTTAGTTTTTTTAAATTAGTTTGAATTAAATTTAGCAGATAATTCTTTAAATAAAAATAGACAAATAAAATAGAACTTACTTTAAATTTTTTAAAAAATGTTTTCAAGATATTGGTAAAGGTATGCGTTATAAATGCTACCCTGTAAAGGAATCAAAAAATCTGGCAACTTATCTCTTAAATAAAGATATTTAAGTAAAATATTTTTAAAATATATTTTTTTAAAGATTATTAACAATAATATTCTTTAAAATTTGAATGTTTCTTATTATTATCTCATTTGTAAAACATATTTTTCACTGTCCTGTTGTTTAGGTTTGATGCCAAGTAATGACCAATATTCTGAAAGATATATACTCAAAAAATAATATGGGAAAAGGTGAAGAAATGCTGATTTCCACTGGTATGTAATAAATTTTGATTTCTTTGTATATATTTGTAAAATGTTTTGCATTTTTAAACATTATCGTCAACTATATAGGTGGTTCCAAAGTCCCTTTAACTCTAGGTCAATCTGGTATAAAAAAGACAAAAATACCGTTTTCAGAGTTTAACAAGTTACAGATTATCTTGAGTTTGTCATTGAGTGCAGAAAGCAGGATCTCCTCAATACTTTTGTAAATTGGTAGAGATTTAGGTTTGAACATTTGATTTCCAATACAATAGATGAATAATGAAAACTATAAATTTTAAGAATAATGAGTAAATAAAAACGTTTAAGGTGGAGGTTCAATGAAAGCAATTGCAAACTTGTTCAACGCAAACCAACACAGAGTCACTGATGGGAATGATACTCTGGAATAAATTCTGCTCTCGTATTAACGGGTGATGAAGAAGTTATCGGACAAATCCTAATTTCATTATTTGAGCATAATAATTAATTTTTGTGGCTTATCTTTGATTTTATCACAAAAACTGAATATTATTTGAGCATAATAATCAGTTTTTGTGGTAAAATGAGGTTAAATGCAGCTGAAAGAGAATCTTTTCGAAAGCGACTAAAAATGTTTTTTGTAAATAAACCTAATAAAAAAAAAAAAATCGTGAATCATTTTGAAAAGGAAGGATTTGCTCGAAGTACAATATATGATAACCTAAATAGACTTGAAACTGTTCAATCGTTTTCTGATAGAAAGCACCCTAGTCGTCCGACATCCTGGACTAGAGAAAAGAAAGCCGAATTAACGAGACTTGTCAACATCGAAAAGGGGTCAGAGAAAAATAGGTATTAAATTCGGTGTAAATCAATCGACAATTGGTCGCCAGTTAAAAAAAATGACAATTAAATATAGAAAACGTGAAAAGACTCCAAAATACACTATAGAACAACAAATAAAGGCAAAGAAAAGAAGCAGGAAACTGAAGCAAGAAAAGAAGCAGGGGACAACATGCCTGGAAATTCTGGATACTACACAAACAACAAAAAGACATGCCCAGAATGTGTTCGTTTTATAGAAAAAGAGAAATTTCCAAAAAAATTATTAATGTGGATAACCATATCTACCCGTGGTATGTCCGAGCCATTGTTTCGCACTTCCAAGGCTGTAGCGATCAATTCATCAATCTATATTAATGAATGTTTAGAAAAACGACTTCTTCCATTTATTCACAAATATCATGGAGACTTTAACTATTTATTTTGGCCAGATTTAGCAAGTTCTCATTATTCTAAAGATTCTCTAAATTGGATGGACCAATATGTCTATTACGTTGATAAAGAATCCAATCCCCCAAATGTGCCTCAAGCACGACCAATTGAAAATTTTGGGGGACATTTGGCACAGAAGGTTAACGAGGGAGATTGGCAAGCTTCAACAGAGCAAGTTTTGATTGATCGCATTAAACTAAAACTACAAGAAATTGATTTAAACTTTTTACAGTCGCATATGAAAGGCGTCAGAGCAAAATTGAGATCAATTGCAGATGGTGGTGTTTTTTCATATAAAAAATAAATGCTTTATTTAAAAAAAATATTATAGTAGTTGTTTTTTTTAATTATAAATAAGTTATTGACGTTTTAATTTTGTCCGATAACTTCCGCATCACCCGTTAGCATACTGTAACGATGTGCAAGAAACACATAGCAACTTTACAGTAATAATTAAAAAGCAGTAATAATTGAAAAACTTCAACTTCAGACTTGTAAATATTCTCTGGCATCAGACCTCAAACTCATCAACATTTTGTTGGCAATTTCAGTATTTGAATTAATTAAATAACAACAAGTTATTCTTAAAATGCACTATTTTTTTTAAATCTATATAAATTTTTAATACTAAAAAATATTTATCGACACACGGTGAAAAATACTGTTGCTCCTGGTGTGACAGGGAAGCTATTCTGAAATCTGGATATCTCAAAAGTTTTGGAGACCTATATACACTTATTATTTTAGTTCTTGAGTAAAAGCCTCAGCGTGATATGGAAAGTACATGCAATAAGTTCTCATCTAGGTGCCTTCATAGATATGCACAGCTGCTTTCTGTGAAGATATAATGAAAAATCAACAGAAACCTCGCACCAAAAAATAGTTTGTTGTAAACAGATTTAATGTATCTGTCCTTAGCTCAAAGCACGGTGAAAGAAGTAAATGAATTACTAAAACTTTTTCTAGCGCGATCATGTAGTTATTAAGCTATATTTTATTAAATACTTTTTAGTGAAACTAAACAAAAAATATTTATTGATATTCAGGCATTTTAAAGACTAATATCTTTTGTATATTAAGTCAAACAATCAAATAGTATCATAAGGTTATAAAAACACAGATGTCTCCAAAAAAAAATTGCAACTACCCAGATAACACACGTACATCGGACCGACGTCTTGCCGATGTCTTTTATATCAGCTGTAGATCAGCATCGTTTTGCTTCATCAGGCCGATGTTCGCCCGATATGCAAAATAAATTTACTAATGTTCCATCGCTTAAAGACGTCGGCTTGATGTCTGCGAAAGTATAGTAAAATTATCTGCAATTTGAATGTTTACTGTGCGCAAACCTAACTATACTAATGACGATCATAACAATGCTCATGTGCGCTCATAATGACGCATTTCATATATTTGAGGTTTTCTAAACCCACGTTTGTATATTTTAGCAGAAATAAATTCGTTTGAATATTTTTAGCTGAAATAAATTACATTAAACAAAACACATTTGTTTATCGTTTATCGTCGTTTATCGTATTTGTTTATCGTTTATCGTCGATCGCAAATAATTACTGTTTCTTACAAAATAGCTGAATTATATTTGCACAATCTAACATCATGTGCAATCCTGTCCGCTTTCTCTATGCTATCTTTCTAACACTATTACTTTCATCTTTTGTTCTAAGAAAACTTCGTTCTTCCAAAACTCACTTTACTCACGGCCGTAAAGCGGTTATGACGCTCCTTCTTGGGGGGCTGAACATGTCTTTGCGTGCCTTGGTATGGTGGTCTCTGTATGGTAACTAGCCGGAGGAGAATAAACCACAATACCATTTGTTTATCGTTTGTTAAAAAAAAAAATTATTTTGCGTATTATAAAACACGTTTGTATATTTTTTACTAAACACGTTTTTATATTTTTGGATTAAATTTGATTTAAAGTTCTAAAAATTTCTAAAAGTTATAAAATCCACAACTAAGTTTTTTTGTTCTTATTATTATTGTTACTATTATTGTTAGTAATAATAATAATAATATTATTATTATTATTGTTGTTGTATATATATATATATATATATATATATATATATATATATATATATATATATATATATATATATATATATATATATATATATATATATATATATATATATATATATATATATTTATATATATATATATATTTATATATATATAAAGTAATTGTCAAACAAATAAACAATAATTTTGAAATATTTCTTTCTTTTATACAATATTAATATAATATATAATAAAAAAGAAGATATAAAATGGAAAAAGTAAAAACTGAATCTTATTGGACACGTGCTCGACATGTTAAAAAACTTGCAAATGAAATTTTATTTGTTGCAATGGATGATAAAAATAGTATATCTGCTAATACAACAAATATGATAAGTATTTCTAATGAAAGTTGCTGTGTTGCAGACAATAATGATAATAATGATAGTAATTTTTTAAACATTGGTGAATATAAGACAAGGGAGTTTGACATTGATTTTGATATATGTGATAATAATACCTATTATAATGTAGTTAATGACAGTAATGCAGAAACTATTAAAGAAGTTAATGATATTGAACATTCATTAATTGAACAACTCAGTAGTTGGGCAGTATTATTTGACATTAAAAGTATTGCTATAACTGCTCTGTTAAAACTGCTAAACAATTATCACAATGAATTGCCATTAGATGCTCGTACTCTTTTGCACACACCACGAAATAGTTCTGTAGTTGCTCTTAGAAGTGTAGGAGAGTATTTGCATTTAGGTATTCAATATGGAATTGAGGATTTATATAGAAGTGAAAAAAAGAAGCCTTTTGTTGTAGGCATATATAGTGGTAATAGCAAACCAGTAAATTTAACTGATTATTTTGAACAGTTTGTAATAGACTGTAAGAAGTTAGTCAGCCATGGATTGTTAATTGCAGGTGAACATTATGAAATTGCTTTGCATAGTTTTGTATGTGATGCCCCTGCTCGAGCTATGATCAAATGTATAAAATCGCATAGTGGATACTTTGGGTGTGATAAATGCAGAGTAGAAGGAGAATGGAATGGAAAGGTTATATTTCAGGAATTAAATGCACCATTGAGAACTGATGATCAGTTTGACAGGCAAGTAGATGAAGATCATCATTTAAGGCTTTCACCACTGAGTGCATTACCGATTGGCATGGTATCAGGTTTTCCCCTTGATTACATGCATTTAGTGTGTCTAGGAGTTGTTTGAAGACTTTTGCTTTGTTGGTTAAAGGTTCCTAAAAGTGTTAGGTGCTCAGCTCAGCAAATTACATTACTCTCTTCCTTATTGGTGTGGTGTGCTGCTCACATGCCTACAGAGTTTGCTAGAAAGCCTAGATCTGTGTCTGAACTTATGAGGTGGAAGGCAACTGAACTGAGACAGTTTCTTCTTTATACTGGTCCCGTTGTACTGCGTGATGTTTTACCAACAAATTTGTATGAAAATTTTTTATTTTTGTCAGTAGCAATTTCTATTCTAGCAAGTCCACAATTTTGTAGGCAGTATTTAGATTATGCAAAACAACTTCTTATTGTATGTGTAGAAAATATGAAAGTTTTATATGGTACAGGCATGCTTGTATACAATGTTCAATGTTTAATTCATTTGGCTGATGATGTAAAGAACTTTGGCCCTTTAGATAACTTTTCTGCTTTTCCATTTGAAAATAAGCTAGGTACTCTAAAAAAACTTGTTCGCAAGCCATCATTTATTTTTAAAACAGGTTGAGAGGCGTTTAGAGGAGAGACGAAATAGTAAAAAAACTTTGTTGCCTGTCAATAAAAAACTTTATACACCACAAAAAGAACACAATATTGGACCAGTGCCTTTTGGTGTAAGTTGTTTAAAACAATATTGTAAACTCAGTCTTCCAAATGGATTAGTTTTGTCAACATCTCCAGGGAACAATTGCTTTTTAAAGTTAAACGGACAGCCATGTTTGGTACGCAACATATAGAGTGTGGACCAGTTTAAATATAAAGTAATTATTGAACTTTTTAAACTTAGTCAGGATTTCTATATACCACCTTTGCTATCATCTACTTTAAATGTCTTACATGTTTCCAATCCTTGTGGTTCTTATGAAACTATTAACATTGATGATTTTTATCAAAAATGTGTATGTTTGCCTTATGGAAACAATTCATATGTTATTATTCCTTTTTTACACACAATTTTTTATTAGACTCATAAAAGGTTGTACAACTGATAATTTAGTTGTAATATTAGAAAATACACTTTTTTGTATATGTAACATTAATGCTGTCTGACCAATTTATTTTAATTTTTTAGTATAAAAATAAATGAATGTATAAGTATACACTTTTTTGTGTATACACTTTACTTTTATGATTATGTAATATATTAGCATGTTTTCCTTTTGGTTCATAATTAGAGGTTATTATATTTTGTTGTGAATTATTTTCCTAATCTAAACCTAGACATAATCAACCATTTTAGATCTTAAAAGCACCTTTATGGTGCTCTGGAGTTCCTAAAGGCATATTTTTTAAAAAATTAACAACTTTGATGACCAATAAAAATGCATAATTTAAAAAGCTTTTTTATTTTTTATCCACCTTACTTATATTTTGGAAATAATTCACTTGTACACATGTATTACAAATTTTTACATTTCTCTGCTATAATTATTTCTGATTATATTAATTGTTTTTTTGTAGTGTTTAAATATACTACTTTTGCAAAAATTACATTACAATTTTTTTTTTTGCTGCATACTAGTAAGTAAAAAGTAAGTGAGTTTTATAATTGACCAAGACTGTGTTTATGACCTTGATTGAAATAAATATTAATTTCATTAGTTCATCCATTTATTATTGAAGCCATCTGGAAAATGTTTAAGGTTTGTTAAATTTATACCTCTGTTTTTTTTTAATTTTATCATTTCTTATTTTTTCAAGTTTTTTTTAGTCATTGAGTATACAATTTAGATATAAATTTTTAAATAAATATTAAATATACTTTTTTGTGTGTGCCTTTTCTATTCTCTTTAGTTTTCATAACAGATGATAACTTTTGTATCAAATAATAATTTAAACAAAAAAAATAAAAAGTCAAAAACTATTAAATTAAAAAGGAATATTCTTTGCTCCTAATATAAATGCATGCTAATGTTATATATTTAGTCAGTGCCCAAATCTATATTATGTCAGTCACTTGGTCACTTATGCATAAATATTTTATTGAGGCCCCCTACGTAATCACAGTTAACATTACTTGATGTATTTTCTTAGTTTTAACTGATGTATTTGAATATATGAAGAATGATGTAATGTAAATGTATTTTATTAGTATGCAGTAGTCGTTTTTCAAACAAGCAACGGAGAAGAGATAGATGCTGTTCCATTGTTTTGGCTTTCATAGGACCGAACATGTTGTGCTTGGCCTCCTAAATCTACACCAATTCATATGATTGTAAAGGTAGTCAAGTCATTGCAAATACCTGAAACAGATTGGTTACAGTTTACTGTCAAGTGTCTTGGAGTATATGGTTAGTATACTTGTCTACTTTTTTTTATCAATTTAAATTTATTGCAAAAGCCATTGTTACATCTACTTAGCTGTTGTGAGTATTTTGTGGCAATGTTATTTACAATTAAATAGTGTATTCACAGCTAATGTCACATAAATGTCTTCACAGCATTATTAAAATCATTTAATGGCATTTCTATGTTTATTTTTAATTAAATGTATATATTTTTTATTATTAAATATAATATATAATATAATAAAATATTTGGTATACTAAAAAAAAAAATTTGCATTATTTTAAATTTTTTTATTTCCTTTTAAAGAAGAATACGAGACTGCTAGGAAAAAAGCCAAGAAGGGAGAGATAACATCTGATTTAGATACAGCTACATCTGACACAGAAAAGATGAAATCTGAAAAACGAAAGAAAATGAGTGTTAATGATTTTCCTAATGAAGATGATGTTGACATAAATACCCGATATATGAATATGAATAACGTAGGCTTAAGCATTGATGTTGGTCAAGTAACGTCAAAAAAGAAACCAAAGACTAATAAAGATAATTTTGATAATTTTGATTTTCAGATGTCTAATAAATGTATTTTGAAAAATAAACCCGATACTAAAAAGCTTTTACTGCCCCCTCAACCACCCTTTAGATATGCATCTGATCAGTCATCTTATCAGAACAATTGTCAGTTTGAATCTCATATGACATCAACTTTAGCACCTAAACAACCTGTTTTACGACATAAACCACCTTTTAATACCGCAAGATTCCATTCTGCAGATACACAAATAATGCATAACTCAACTATGCATTTGAATTCTATGGAATCTAGTTACAATAGCCACGAAATAGTCAATCAGAAATCATATAATGATGAAAAAGAGCCACAAGATTTTATTTCTAAAATTTCAAGTGATTTTAGAACACCTCAATCGGAAACTACATATTATCTACCACGCACTGAACAGGCAGTTTATGGTAATTTATATGTTGTTTATAAAGTTTATTTAAAAAACTTGTATTAACACTTGTAATAAATAATAATGTGTGATAAAATATCGAGGATCAATTAAATTAGTTAAGTAGTTAGGAAATAAATCTGGTTTTATTAAATTTAAATTTGTTATTTAGTTAATTAAAATATTTTTGACTATAAAATTTAATTTTAAAGAATACCATTATTAGGATGATAAAAATCTATAATTTGTAATTGATGGTTATAATTTATAGGTGATGTAATTAAGTTGCTTGTGGAAGTTAAAAAGTAGAATGATGACATAAAGGCTCAAATTTAATATCTTTCACAGCAACAAATTGTGATTTTGAAGCATCTTGATTTACAAGTTCATACAAGGGAGTTAATTCAAAGTTGCCCGAAAATTTAAATTTGCCATTGCAAACATTCGAACAAGTGCAAAGTTTTGAAAAAAAATTGAGACTATCCGCACTAGACACGTTACAATTAGTAAGTTTTTTAATATAGTGACAAACTTTTAACATTTCTAGTGTAAGTTTAAATTATATAATTTCTTTAGACTCAACATCTGGGTCTTCAGGGAGGTGCTACAGTGAAGGAAACTGTCAGCAGAACTGTCATAACCTAAACTAGAGAATTTTACAAAATACCTCGATTAGACTTTCATTTTTCTTGAAGTTTGTTTATTTAGCTTTTAATTTTTTATTTTAAAGATATATAATTACTACATTAAAAGAAATTTTGTGTTTTTAGTTTTTAATGTGACTGTTTCTTTTATCATGTTAAATTTTTTATTTTTTAACCAAAACAATAGTAAATCTGATTTTATTTTTTTATTTTTGTTCGTCTTTAAACTCTCGTTAAAATCTCCTTTAAACAGTATTATAAAAAAAGTTTAAATTGCAAAATTCATATAAACGCTAAAGTTTTTTTCAAATTTTATAAAACTGTGCAAAGTTAGCCAAAACCCCGGTTAACTTAGGACATAATTTAGATACCCATGAAAAATTCTTCTCGTTAAATAGTTAAAAAAATAATTTCTAATAATAACACTTTTCGAATAGTCCAAAGAAAATTTTTGGCAAGTTTTTATAAATATTAGAGAAGTTTTAAGCCAATTTTTAGAAACACAAAGCAAAAAATTTCAACTTTTTGCGCAGTTACCCAAAGTTACGGAAAGTAATTATTAAATAAATATTTATTAATTACTTTCCCAGTCTTTAGAAAGAAATTAAAAGAGTTCATTCTCAAGTTAATAACAATATTTTAAATATTTTTAAAAATAAGAAATTTATATAAACATTTGTTTTTGTTTATTGTCATTTTTATTTATATTTATATTAATTAATGGCTTAAGTTATACTTTATTCCAACGCTTTATGGTTCTGGGGACAAAATCATAAGATCATCTATCAGATACCAAGATTTAATTTAAACTACTTTTTTTGTTGTTGTTAACTTTATTTTTATTCTTATTGAAATGTTACGTTCTTTATTTTAATTTATTAAAAGTAAAAAAAAATTTAAACATTTATAACTGAAAAGCTTTATAACAATAATATGTAGGGGAAGTGGGGCCGCATATGGAAGCATAACCGTTTTTCAACATTTCCCTTTGAAAAATGTTACCTAATATGGCAAAAAGCATACCATGCGTCGGTAAATCAGTTTCCTTCATTTCGATTATGTCAAAAAGAACGCCTGTTGCGTTTCTGGAAAGTTGTACATAATAATGTCTATTTTGATAAAAATATTATATTTACATCATATTTTTTTCCAGACCTTTTTTTGGAGGATTATGCAATATTTGATTTTAGTGTTAAACATATTTGTTATCAGCATTATTTCATCAAGTAAAAACCGTTTTTGACATCGGCATAACGTAATGAGCAACCTATGAAACTGCATTCTTTCTAAAAACTGTCCTCTGGGCCTAGACGCACAGGAGGTACAACCGCGTGCTTTTGATATTTGTCATTGTTAGATAACACCGCACAACACATTCTTTGCTTCTTGAACACTGTTAGGTGTTTCTTAAAGATTTTTGGGTGCTGATCACAAAAATCACATCAAAATTTACGTATCAGGTATCGTTTAAGAGAAATCTTCAATTTTATCTAAGTTTTGCTTAGATTTATACCCAAACATCTCACTCCAGTTAGTGACTATCAGCAACAGTTTGCGCAGCTAGTGTGTGTGCATCATTATAGTAAAGTACAGTGTCTGTATCAATATAACAGTAATTAAATTTAATGCTATAGCCGTTTTGCTGTCTGGCGATGTGTCTCGTCAATATTGTAACAGCCGCGATACATTCTGCTATATTTGTAGCAAATGTACACTTGCGTCTCAGAGACGTTCTATAACTGCTCTTGTGAAGAAAGCTAATCATCTGTATTTTAGCTGCAAAATTGGTGACTAAGACAAAGAATGGGCGCCTCACATTTGCTGCACAAAATGCGGTGTCAATCTAAGAGCCTGACTCCGATGATCTGGCGAGAACAAAAAGACCATGTGACGGACTGGTATTTTTGTTTGACTAATATATCTGGTTTCTCTTCCAAAAACAAGAAGTCAATTGAATATCCTAATTTGCCTTCAGCAATGAGATCTGTGCCACATGACGACAGTCTCCCAATTCCGAAACCACCAGAGGATTGGACTTTAGATGAACCAGATGAAGAAACTCCAGTGCAGGTTACTGACAGTGACATTGACCCAGATTTTGAACCTTGCTCATCAGGTGATCCATATCTAATAACACAGTCAGAATTGAACAACTTGGTTAGAGATTCGAGTCTGTCAAAAGCAAAAGTCGAGTTGCTGGGTTCCAGGCTGCAGAGATGGTGCCTACTGTCACGAGGTACGAAAATTTCTATGTTCAGAAGCCGGCACCATGATATCTTCAAATTTTTTGCTCAAGTCGACAGTCTCTGTTTCTGTTGTAACATTGAAGGATTGTTCTCGGCCTTGAGTTGTGATCACAATCCAGAAGAGTGGCGTCTCTTCATTGATTCGTCAATGGCAACGTTTATCCGTCAGCACCTGTTGACTACGTGGTACACATGAAAGAAACATATGAGAACATGGAACTGTTGCTCTAGCACATCAAGTATAGCAGTATCAACTGCAATATCTGTGGAGATCTGAAAGTTGTTGCTCTGTTACTGGGACTGCAGCTTGGCTATACCAAGTACTGTTGTTTCATCTGTGAATGGGACAGCCGTGCCAAAGAGTCATATTATTATCGACAGAGCTGGCCACTCCGCAAAAAGTTAGTTCCAGGACAGAAAAATGTTGCACACGAACCACTTGTTGAGCCAGCAAAGATATTTTTGCCTCCTCTACACATAAAGCTTGCACTCATGAAGATTTTTGTGAAAGCACTGAATAAGGAAGGAGAAGGTTTTCGCTATTTAAGACAGATGTTTCCAAGAATAAGTGATGTGAAGATCAAAGAAGGCATTTTTGTCTCCAAATCAGACATGTTATGAGTGACAAGCGGTTTGAAGAGCTGTTAGTTGGCCAGGAAAAAAATGCTTGGAAAGCCTTTAAAGACGTTGTTGACAATTTCCTGGGCAATTACAGAGCGCCAAACTACGTTGAAGTCGTAGACAAACTTATCCGCGCATACAAGAAAATGAAGTGCAACATTTCACTCAAGGTTCGTTTCCTTCACTCGCACTTGGACTTCTTCCCCATGAAACTCGGTGCTGTCAGTGACGAACACAGTGAGCGGTTTCACCCGGACATTGCTACAATGGAGAAACGATACCAGGGCAACTGGAATCCATTAATGCTTGCTGACTACTGTTGGACACTTCAACGTGATGCACCAGAAGTTGAATACAAAAGAAATTCAGGAGCAAAACATTTTTAATGCTGTTAAACTAATGGCTCATGCGGAACATAAACGTGATTAAATAGGTAAACATATAAATGTCTATTTCTTAGAGTTCCTACGTGATGAAGTAAAACAAAAACTATATTTGTGCATGCCCTATGGGTACCTGTCACAATCACCTAAAACTTGTCAGGAAGCAAGACTTTTTTAAAAATTTGTTGTGCAGTGTAATTATGAATGACAATAATCACAATCGTCACACTTGAATGCTTCATGTAAAAACTAAAATAGAAATAGTATTGTTTTGAAATGTCGGAAATAAGATTTCGTATTTTTTTATTTAATTTTTATGAATGAGTTTTTGATTAAAATTTAAAGCTAAGTGTATAAAACTATATCTTATTATTATATATATTAAATATAACAAGATATCAACTAACACTCTTAGCAATATATAATAACATATATTACATTACACCATATATAATCACCAGATATACATAAATATAGTATTTATGTATATCTGGTGATTATCATATATTGTAGGTATATAATTATACATTTTCTAATTTGAATATATATATATATATATATATATATATATATATATATATATATATATATATATATATATATATATATATATATATATATATATATATATATATATATATATATATATAGATAGATAGATAGATAGATAGATAGATAGATATATAGATAGATAGATAGATAGATAGATAGATAGATAGATAGATAGATAGATAGATAGAACAAATAGATAGATATAGATATAGATATATAGATACATATTGTATATTTATATATTGTTATTATATTTTTTCTTTGATAGAGAAAAAATTATTATTTTGTGCATATAGTTACCTAATATGGTTAGAAAATACAAACGTCTAACTAATCAACAATCCTGGGAAGAAAATTCAATGAAAGCAGCTATTGAATCAGTAATGAAGAAGGAAATAGGGTATAAGAAGGCTTTGTTAACGTTTTGTATCCCAACAACACCACTGTGAGACAGAATAAAAAGACTTCAGCAAGAGAGTTTAGAACTAAGTAGTTGTGCAGTAAAAAAACTTCGGAATTTTAAATCAGTTTTTAACCTTGAAGAAGAGCAAGAGTTAGCTAAACACCTAATTTTTCTAGAGAGTTGCTTGTTTCCAGTTACAATGAAAGATTTGAGAGAATTGGCATTTCAGCTAGCAGAAAAGAACAAGATGCCATATAACTTTAACATAAAAAACAGGAATGGCAGGCTACCAGTGAGCAGTAAGCTTTCTAATACGCAAACTTGTTATATCTTTGCGTATGCCAGAGGGAATTATGTTATATCTTTGCGTATGCCAGAGGGAATGGAGGTAGAGCAATCATATCACCCTTGTGGTTGGATGCAAACAGATATATTTTCGAAGTGGTTTACTACTTTTGGTCCTTTGTAATGCCATCCAAAAAAAGGCCTGCACTGCTATTATTAGATGGTCATGCAACACATACAAAAAGTATGGAGTTCATAATGAAAGCACGTGAAAATTATGTTACTGTTATTTGCTTTCCACCACATTGTTCACACCGTCTGCAGCCACTGGATGTCTCCTTCATGGCACCATTTAGTAGCAACTACTTGAACGAAGTTCGTATTTGGCTGCGTACACATTATCTTAGAGTTGTGACCAAATATCAGATTCCAGAACTATTTGGAATAGATTATATGAAATCTGCAAACATGTTGACAGCTGTAAATGGTTTTAGAAAGACTGGAATAAGTCCACTTAATCCTGAAGTTTTTGATGATTGGATGTTTGAGCCTTCAGAAACAACCAACAGGTCATTTCCTGAGATGGGTTCAGCAACACCAAATCTAACTACCAAGTCTCAAACACAAACTATTCCACTGCAAGATTTATCCCTGACATCTTGCTCTGAATCAGAAAATTTGTCTTCGACATCTATGGCTTCTTTCACAATTGCTTCACCTGCAGAAATTGTAAGTATTTCGAATGAGAAAACTCAGCAAACTCGCAAACGATGCCAAAAGGGCAAAACAGCTATACTCACCAGTTCACCATATTAAAAGGAACTGGCAAAACAGATGGTTATAAAAACTAAAAAAAGAAAAAACGCTTAAACAGTTGACAAGACTGTAGAAACAAAAAATGATACACCTGCAGAAATTGTACCACGAAAAGTATACCCCCAGCGATTTTTGTGATTTTTGTCTAATAACATTTTCAAAAACTGATGCATTTTTTTCTAAATTGCTAAAATTAAAAGCTTTTTTGTTGTTGTTGTTGGTTGTTGAAATACACTGATAAAAAAACACAGGTCGTTTTTATTTTCATATTTCATTAATCTAAACCTTACGAGGGCTGTTATGACCCTACTTCCCTATATATATATATATATATATATATATATATATATATATATATATATATATATATATATATATATATATATATATATATATATATATATATATATATATATATATATATATATATATATATATATATATATATATATATATAATATGTATATATATATATATGTATATATATATATATGTATATATATATATATATGTATATATATATATATGTATATATATATATATATATATATATATATATATATATATATATATATATATATATATATATATATATATATATATATATATATATATATATTAGGGTGCGGTTGTGCCTCACTATAGGGGACACAACCGTTTTTTTCACTTTTTCTAATTTTTGTGTGATAACATTTTCAAAAACCGTTTTTTTTTTCTTAATTGCAGCAATTTAAAGCTTAATGATGTGTTTATTGAGATACACTGTTAAAGAAACGCATGCCGTTTTTATTTTCATACTCTATTGATCTAAACGTTACGGGGGCTGTTATGCCCCCACTTCCCCTATGTATGTATGTGTGTATAGTGTGTATTTATATATTTATGTGTATACATATAAATAAAAAATTATTAAACAAAAATTAGACCAAAATACACCGGTAAAAACAACAGTTCAGTATCTACGTCTTCTTTGCTAATCAAGAACGGAATTTGAGATGATTTAAAAGAAAACGAGTATTAATTTATTAAAACTGAAGATTTAGAAAAATTTAAAACAGCCGAAAAATTTATAACCGATTTATTAAGCCGATAAATTTATAGAAAAATTATAGTATGAAATCCAAAACGAAACTTTATTGACAGATCGCGACGTTAGAATTATCTTGTTCTATCTCCGCTTTTGGAAAAAATCGAGTTTTTATAGTTTTTGAATAGTTTTGCACTATGTTTTTCTATTTTATTTATATTGAAAACATATAAAACTTTTAATACGGTGTTGCATGCCATATTGCATTGTTCTATCTCCTAAATAAGCAAATTTGAAAATGTTATCTTATTTTATCTCCGATCAACCAATCATATATTTACAATTACATATTCGTACGAAATAATTTTGTTGTTATTGTAATTTTCAAAATGGCAACTAAAAAAATTGACCAAAAAATGGAACATGCTCTAAATCAAAACGAAGGTATTTTTTCACTTAATTAGCGTAAAGCTGATACGAGTAATTGGAAACAAAATATAAGAAAAATGCAACGTCAGTTTGCATTTTTCTTATATTTCAGTATAGGTAAACTGTATGATCTTTTAAAATATATTGTGATGAAAATGACTATATACCAGTAAAAGAACATATGTATCGTTATATCTTCAATCACGAGTTCAACATAGAATTTCAAAAACCAAAGAAAGATTTATGTGACACATGCTATGAATATTGCAACATTGTTAATGCAAGCAATGAGCAGACAGATAGTTATAATAAGCACATAACATCAAGGAATGATACCAAAACTGAGCGTGAAAAAGATCGTCAAAATGCTGATCCTAAAACTGCAGTTGTTTGTATTGATCTTCAAAATGTTTTAATTTTGCCTCGGGCTAATGTTGGAAACTTTTATTACAAACGGAAACTTTCAAATTATAACTTAACTGGTCATTGTTCGCTTAACAAGAAAGGTTATTGCGTCCTTTGGCATGAAGCTATGGCTGGTCGTGGAGAAAATGATCTTGCCAGTGCTGTAACATGTCTGCTTCTGAAAATCATGGATGACCTTGACATAAATAAGTTCATACTTTGGTTCGATTCATGTGTACCACAATAGTTTCATGTCAGCAGCTTTATGTGAATTTATTATACGATACCCACAAATCAAAGTCATTGAGCAAAATTTCTGCGAGCCAGGTCACTCCAGCATTCAAGAGTGTGATAACATTCATAGTCAAATTGAAAAATCTCTCTCTGTTGCAGAAATATTTAGTCCGCTTGGACTAGAAAGAGCTATTAAAAATGTAAACTGTAAAAAACAATTCTCTGTTTACCAAATGCAATTAATAGATGTGAAGAATTTTTCAGTTGTTACTGGTTTTTCAAGTTATAAGTTAGTGCCTTATACAAAAGTTAAAAATCTTGTTTATCGAAATGGACTGCCATACCATGTTTTTTTTAAAACCTCATTTTCAGACAATTATTCACAAGCTCGTATTAATAAGTTTGTCAAGCGAGCAGCATCAAGCATTATTACAAAACCATTAAAGACAAATATACCAATGGCAGCTTGCTTACATGCTCCTTATCAGTCTTTATCTGCTGAAAAAGCCAATGATATCATTTCCATGTATTTATACATGCCTGATGTTGATATTGCATTTTACAAAGCATTAATAAAGTGATTTTATATATGACTTTCTCTGTTATTTATTTAGTATTGATATATAAAACATATAATTATTATTATTATTTAGAAATCTTGATAAAATTCCTTATTTAGCTTATTATTTATAATAGTTTTTAATAAACACTTAAACTCTTGTAATAGAATCACAGGTATACGAAAAATAAAATCAAGTTCATCTTGCATGTTTTTTGTAATTAGATTAGTTTAATTGTTGTGTTAATATCTGTAAGACTTAAATAATTGATAGAAAATTTAAAAAAAGCTATTTCTTTGATAAATATTTTTCATCCCTTTCCTATACGCTATATATTACCCTTTTTTTATTATGTAGCGAAGTGTTCTGTTTTAAATTAGATGTCTTAGTCTTGTTCAGAGCCGGCGCGAACAGGTATCAAACAAACTTGTAAGAACAGTGCAATAGCTAGTGGGTCGGAGCCCCTTCCAAAATAAATTTTAAAAAATTCCATTTTCAGGTATTACAAAAAAAAAAACTCCTTTTACTTTAAAAAGAGTTCCCAACCCTAATTTAGGAGCGTGGGGGTGCAACAGCACTGAGTAAGAAGAATGACTACCTAGAACAAAATTTTATCAATTTTCAACATGTCTTTGTTAAAAAATGTAGTTAATATATTTAATATATAAAATGTAACAAAATAACATTTTTGTATTTTACAAAATACCAAAGTCATTTTGTTCTATCTCCAAAAGTGGGTGGGAAAATATGGGCGTTAGCGAAATTTTTATAAGTTTTTTTTATTTAAAAATAAACAACGGAACAATCATAAATCTAAAGAAAATCTTTAATTCCCAAATAATTTTTTTTTATCTTAGCAGCAAACAAACTCAAACTTTGACATCGATTTTCTCAGTTTGCAAAAACATGGACTTAAAACAAGATAATTCTAACGTCGCGAGATGGTACTGATGGTGGACTATGGTGCTGATGTTTAAAAAATATTTTAAGTTTAAATTTCACACAATACTCGAAAAAAGCAATAGAAGCTAATTAACACAAATACTCAAAACACACAAGAAGTTAATTAACACACAATACTTGAAACATACAAAAACTCGAAATACAATAACACACAATATTCGGAAAAAAGTAATAGCAGTTAAAAGTAATAGCAGTTAAGTGGATCCTTTTACCAAAATACTTACTGACAAAACGATTCCGTTATTAACAATGACAAAACTCTACTTTACTCAAGTAAAATATAAAGTCATTAAATTTCTAAAGGTTAAGTCACTCAATTTTCTAAATATTACCTATAGTTCTATAATATTTAAAATTGAATTCATGTTATATTTCGCCTTTATGTAACTGTGATTTGACAACCCGTGCATACTTCTCAGCTATGGCATGTCCCCGTGCATATCTCAGCTATCCGCTACTTAAACTTTTAAGCAGCTTTTTAGCATAATAAAAAAACACACAAAAAAACAGTTCTTTTGTGTGCCATAAAAAATAACCAAGTTTTAGAAATCAGCTTTTCATTGCGCTTATTAGCAGTGAGATTCGCAAAAATTTTGTCCAGTACTTTATTTTTGCTTACTAAAGTTAACTTTTAAAGTATTGCGCCGATGCATCCAAGAGGCAAATGAAAAATTTTTATTAATTTTAAAATGGCAAATTTAATAAAAATTATAAAATATGCAAAATTTAATAACAACACCTCAAAACATAAAATCTCTTTTGTGCAAATAATTTTTGATTTTTTTTTTAAAAGCAAAGTTTGTCTAGTAGCAGTCTTTAAGAGATAAAAACTCTAAAATTTACATAAATAGTTGAATGTCAATAATGACAAAGAGAATTCAATTCCATAGCTAAGAAGTAGGCACTCTTTTCATCTTCAAAGTTATGACCAATCAGGAAATTGCTTATAACTTTTATTTGCGAGTGAACTGTTGTTTTATGACTGAGCACATATTAGTTAACAAAAACACAACTTTTTATCAACAACATATTTTGTTGGGTAATTTAATTCTTTGTGTGTTTACTGAAGACTGCTATATAACAGTCTTCTGCAGTAGATAGAGAGTGAACTGCAGCAAAGAGAACGACAGTTTTGGGATGAAAATTTAAAAAAATTCTTTTTCTTCTTTTCAACATAGTTGTTGCACGCTTAGTTTAACTTAAAGTTTTATGACTAAACAAGTTAAAACAATAGTCATACGAAGACAAAATAATAATTTTTAAAGCTTATGTGTAATTATTATCATTTACAAATAATAATTGTTTTCATATTTTATTTTTGTTTACCAGTTTTTGTTATTATTGTCAAGTTTATTCGGTACGATTTTTATTTATTTTAATATAACGAGATTTAGATCTAGATTCATTCTAACGCCCTTAGATTTAGATTTGCTTTAAATAAGATTTGTTAGATATTGTTATAAACTGCCGACCGTCTTGCTCAGACAAATCAGATGCTAAATACAGAGTTCATCTAATTTATATATAAAAAAATCCGAAAACAATATAAAAAAAAAAAAAAAAAAACAAAAAAAATACAGAAATCGTTTCTCTCATATTTGTCTTAATTGAACTTCAGTATGTCTTATTTATCTTTAAACTTTTTTGCTATTTTGTATGGGTAATGACTTAAAGCAGGCAACAGAAACAACTTGTATATAGACAATTAGTATATAGACGATTTAAACGATCTCTATATAGACAACCGAAACAATTTTTTATTTCTATATAGACGAGCGACACTTATCTTTATATAGACAGTATCTTTATATAGACGATTGAAACGTCTACAAATCATATATAAAATGAAATAAAATAGCAATATAAAAATATTTATTAAAACACTGATCGATTAATGATTTTTATGGGGATCACGTAGTCCGTGTACGAGGAGGTTCTAGATATGATTTATTTTCAGTTGAATCTTCATATAGCCACTCCACTTTTTTCTTGTGTTGAGCAATCATTTCGCGAACCCTGGCATCTAGAATGCTCTCAGTCAATATACCATCAGCCGATGCATATGTACTTGCCTAAAAGACGATTTTGATATTTATATGATTATATTTATTTGATTTCATATTTTTTAGATAAAATTTATAACATAAAATAGAAAAATTTTATAACATAAAATAGAAAATCGGGATAGTCTTATTCAGGACTAGCATCCTACCATTTGCTGAAACTGTTTGACATGTTTAATCTTATTTTTTTTAAATTCATAGTTTCATTTTATATATACCTGCCAAGACACGCCAAGCTTAGCAATTTCTCTTCCGGAAAGACCTTCAGTATCTGCTGCTATCTGTCGACATTTTGCACTGAAGTCAAAGTCAGCAACTTTAATACGACTAAAAAAAAAAAGAAGAACAAAAAACTGTATAGACCTAAGTCTTTAAATATCTTTCTTTATAATTAATAAGACCTTTATAATTAATAATTATAAAATTAATTAATTAATAATTATAAAAAATAATTTAATAAAAATAGCTTTTTTTAAATTTAAATAAAATAGCGTAGCTTATGTAACTACTTCAAAGTTATAACTGTAAATAATATGAATTTATTCCAAACACCGAACGGTTCTGCAAACAAACGATTGCTATTTTCAAAAATAAACGCTTGTTATGAAATTTTTGGGAGAAGTGAAAACAATTTTTAAAAGATTTTTTTGAATTTTGAATGCACACACACACATAAATATATATATATATATATATATATATATATATATATATATATATATATATATATATATATATATATATATATATATATATATATATATATATATATATGTATATATATCTATGTATGTGTATATATATATATATATATTTTATACAGCTAGTTTAGGTAAGCAGTCTGACGTCATACTGAAACAGCCTGCTGCCGGGGGGTTATATATATATATATATATATATATATATATATATATATATATATATATATATATATATATATATATATATATATATATATATATATATATATATATATATATATATATATACAGTATCGGACAAAACGAGTGCAACCAAATAATGCTAATTTAGTTTCTTTATATAAAAGTGATGCATTTTTTTAATTTAGAGAAATAACTATGTAACTGTTTAGAGACAAAGTTCTTCAAGTTTTATTCATCACAAAGTTCATTATTTGTACACGAAAATTAATAAATTAATCAAAAGTATAAAAAAAAGATTTCTTTCTGGACAAAACAAGTGCAACTCGACAAAATGTTAACGAAGCTGTATTTCGCTATCAATATTTCGTGGCGAATCCTTTGTTGTCGATCACAGCCTTGCATCTTTGAGGCATATATTCGATCAGGTGATCAATGAAACTTTGTGGAATCGCTGCCCAGGCCTTTTGGATTTGTTCAAACAGTTAATCCTTATTACGAACACCTTCACGATTAATTTTGCGGTTGACGATCTCCCACAGGTTCTCGATAGGGTTGAGATTCGGAGATTGAGGCGGCCAATCCATCATCGATAGGTGGTTGTCTTGAAACCACTGATTGACTACTTTTGCAGTGTGTTTCGGATCGTTGTCTTGCTGAAAAACCCATCTTATTGGCATAATCCATTCAACATGAGGTAACATAACATCTTTCAGGATATTTTTATACATGAAACGGTCCATTATTCCATCGTTTCGATGTATTGGACCTAGACCGTTAGCAGAAAAATACCCCCAGACAATTACGTTGCCTCCACCATGCTTCACGGTCTTATGGCAGTAACGTAAATCGAGGCGTTTTCCGGCCGGTCGACATACACGGCAAATGCCATCGCTCCCAATGATGTTGAACTTCGATTCATCCCTGAACAGGATAGTTCGCAGTTTCTGCACATTCCAGTCAATATGAGATGTAGCAAACAGGAGTCTTTTCTTCTGGGTTTTTAGTGAAATCAGCGGTTTTTTTGCAGGGCGTCGAGAAAACAATCCGGCTTCAACAGCATGTCGTTTGATTGTTCGGTCCGATACAGGCAGCTCTAATTGCTTTTGTATCTTGACTGATGATATCCAGGGATCCTTCTTGACGGATCTGACGATCATAGAATCCTCTCTAGAAGTGGTGGAACGCGGTCTTCCACCTTTATTATCTGCTGCCAACTTCCCCGTAGAACGATATTTGGAACATAGTCTTGATACGGTCCATTTTTTCACGTGATATTTATCACAAATACTTTTTTGTGAAATTCCACTTACGTAATCGCCAATAATTTTATTTCTTAGTTCCAATCCAAGGCTCTCGGGAGCCATTTTTGCACTTGAAGTCATAAAAATAATAAAAATAAATAATCACGCTTCTCAAGGCTTACCGTGTTACATTTACCTTGTGATGATACAATAATGCTCTGTGGAACACAACGCCTTGGTTGGATGTGGACTGTATTGATGTAATGAAACACTTGTTGTATTTCACTTCTTGTATTGATGTTCTTCCATAAAACACTTTGATAAAACTCACTTCGATAAACTGTCTTGATAATACTGACTGATTGACTTCCATATACTGACTGAATTACATGTCGATTTACATGTTTCTTATATAGTAAAATGAATCTGTGTGAACCTGTTCATGAAGATTCTAGATGCTTCTTTTCGATGCTTCTGGAAGCTTCTGGATGCGTCTGGATGCTTCTGAATGTTTCTGGATATTTCTGGATGCTACTGGATGCTTCCAGATGCTTCTTCTGGAAACTTCTGGAAGCTTCTGCATGCTTCTGGATACTTCCTTTAATTATTAAAAAACTTCCGTGACGTTGACACGAACCAGACTTAAGAAAATGAAACAAACCAAAAAAGTTGCACTTGTTTTGTCCGC
Source organism: Hydra vulgaris (assembly GCF_038396675.1). Taxonomy (NCBI): domain Eukaryota; kingdom Metazoa; phylum Cnidaria; class Hydrozoa; order Anthoathecata; family Hydridae; genus Hydra; species Hydra vulgaris. The sequence goes on from NC_088925.1 coordinate 38,160,179, forward strand.
TGCAAAATGGCACTTGTCAACGAAATTCTGCCTGTGTGCTGTCACCTGTCAGCTGATTGCTCATGTCATGGCATGCTATGACTCCAGACTCCTGAACTGTTTGCTGTGGTAGTATAGTTTGTTTTGTTTTTAAGACATGTAAAATTAGGAACACTTTTTAGCATTGTTCGATGTTGGTTGCAAATGTTTTGTCCAATACTGTATATATATATATATATATATATATATATATATATATATATATATATATATATATATATATATATATATATATATATATATATATATATATATATATATATATATATATATACATATATATATACATATATATATTTAAAAATAATGTTTTTAAAATATTGGAACACCCTAATAAATTTTATAGAGTTTATATAAGAAACTATTAAAGTACACAAAAGTGTAAAAATTAAAATCCGGCGGATAGCACATTTCTACAAAAAATATTTAAAGGAGCTGGATCTATAAAATTTTCATGTTCAAGTTAAGCAACTAACAGACACGCTATAAACCAAAAATTTTTATATACTTGTACTAATTGTAGAATAAGGATGTTTTGCTAAATGTTTTTTTTTTATAGATATTGGGAACATAAAATACACTTTTGGGGCACCAAACTCAAATCAGGGGCAAGAAAAAAAAAAATCAAAATATTATTGTTTTAAATCTTAAATAAATTAAATTTTAGAATACTTTATTACAACAAAATTTTCATTAAATGAAAATTTTTCAATTTATTTTTAAAACAATTTAAATAAAAAAAAGTATATTTTAGAATAGGGTACCTGTTGCGGTTCTAAAAATAGTTTTAATAAACTTTTCGCATTTTGGGATCGAAATATGGAAAGAAAATATAAAATGCAAAAAAGCTAAATACCAATTCAGAAGAAAATGTATATAAAAGTGCAATAAAACAATGTTTTTAGGATTTATTCTCACCAGATTCTTGCTACCTTGAACGTTTGCCAGCTGGTGCAATTAAAAAAATAGGAACAACTAAAGATTCGATGACAAACTCGGAAAAAAGAATAAAAGAAAAATAAAGCTTTCGAAAATATATCTTGTAGATTTTCTTGTTGAAAAGAATGAAAATAATATTACCATAGATGCAAATAACATGTATAATAATTAGAACAAACAAATTGTAAATTGAAAATTTGTAAAATCTTCATTTTGATATAAATACAGAATACAGCATGTTGACTTTACTTCTGGAAATAGCCTTGATTTTATTGTCGATTTTCTGTATTATTTAGAACATGAAAAATATGATTTTATTGCTTAAATGAATCTCAATTTTCTAATTTTATGACTTTCTTGGACCTGCAAATTATCAAACTTCATATTTCAACTCAAGGAATGTGAGGATTAAAACAAAGTCTAAATAGTTATCTGTAAAAAAGCATAAGCATCTATTAAATTTTAATCAGTGTAGCTTAGTGATGTGGCCATATTTAAGAAGTGTGGAATTATAGAGTTCATTAATTTTCAAGAATTAAAAAAAGCACGAGTTTTTTTTGAAGGATTCAAGGAACATATTTATTTAGATTCAAATAAAAATAAACAATTCAATAAAAAAATCGGATTATTTGATGGAGTAATCCTTTATTTATGGCACTAGCATTATAATTAGTTTATGTTACTTCATAATTAGTAAACTTTTAGCAATACTTGAGTGCTTGTAAATCTTTGTAAAATTTAAATTTTGTTTTTACAAATTTAGATCTTTATATATCGTGTTATTTTTTTCGTTCATTGCAATTTTTTCAATTTTTTTTTTTCTTTTTTTTTTTTGTGTATATAAAGATCCCTTTGTGTAATAATCCTTATACAAGTACTAATAAAAAAAAAAGTAAATTTAAAAAGATTAAAAACTATTTTGAACTAACTTTTTAAAGTTAAAATTTAAGCTTATATAAATGTATACCAGTACAGAAAATTTGGAAAAGCTTTTTGGAAACTATTTTCACAATTACTTTAATATTAAGGTAATGAAGTGTTCAGTTGGACTATGCCTTAAGTGTAAAAGAAATATGTACTTGGTTAAAGGTGGAAAACTCCTCAGAACTTAGGTCAAATCAGTATGAAACAGAGAGAAATACCATTTTCAGAGTTTAACAAGCCAATAGTTTGCAATTATTCAACCCTCATGTTCTCTTAAAGACCTTCAGGCAAAATGGAGTTTAGATTGAAAGTAATATAGGAAAGAAAATGGAGTAAGCATAGATTCAGGTTTGGAAATATGGTTTTTAATATTATAGACTTATAATGGTAACAATAAATTTTAAGAATAGTATATAAAGTGGATATTTAATCAAAGGTATTGCAAAACTGCTCAACCAAAACAAACACAGAGTGACTTATGGGAGTGATATGGGAACTTATTCTAGAATAGATTTTGCTTTAGTATTGACATACTGTGAAGACATGTAAAAAACACATTGCAACTTTACAGTATTAACTGAGAAGCTTCAACTTTATAATTGTATGTATTCTCTTCCGGCTTCAAACTCGATAACATTTGTTGAAAATTTTGGTATTTAAGTTACTTAAATAACTACTCTTTAAATGAACTTTATTCATAACTAAAAAACTTTAAAAAACTTACAGTCTAAAGTAAAACTGTTCCTGGTGAGATGGTAAGGCTATTCTGAAACCTGGTAATTTCATTGCTGTTTCTACCAGTATGGTGATGTAATTTATTTTCATTCGGAATGATGTAAAGGTTTGTTTTATAAAAAAAAAATGACCCTGAGAACCTAGTGTTAAGCATAATACCTTAACTATAACTTTATGTTCTCATGGGTTTTGTAAATTATATTTTTAACTATACCTTACTGGTTTAAAACAATGGTTTAATAGTCTTAGTGTTATATTAAAAGGTAATCACATATGATAAAAATGTTTTGAGCTATATTGAAGAATGGTGAGAGTTTTGCAATAATTCTGATAGAGCTCTTACCTTAAATTGATACATTGAAGAAATTTGACTAAGTTGTGACTGACAACTTTAGTGAACCACATTTAGTGATCCACTGAAGAAGCTTATCTAAGAGTTTACAGAAAGTTTCGAGCTTTCTTAAACTTACTTTTAAGAACTAAGTATGAAATAAATTTTTCTATTGCTTAATAACTACTTTTACTTTTAACATTTTTCTTATATATCTTATCATGTTATAGTACTGCAACAAAAGCTTCAGTGTGATATGGAACGTATATTCGATAAGTTCTTATCTAGAAGCCTTTACAGTTATGCACAACTGCTCACTGTCAAGATATAATGAATATTAAAAAAAATCGCATACCACAAAATAATAGATTTAATGTATCCAACCTGTGCAAAGCACAGTGAAAGAATTAAACAAATTGCTGAAACACTTTATAGCAAAAGCATGAATTTTATTGAGCTGATTTTATAAAATGATTTTTAGTAAAGCTAAACCAAAAAATTACATTAAGTCTACTGGATCCAGACAGTTATAGAAGCTTTTATTCATTCTTGTCAGTCCTTAAGCCCAGCGACATTCTACTCCATGGTTTTCACCTTCTTATGCTGCTATATCTAATCATAATCTTTTTTTTTCATCTTTTTTGAGAGAGCAAATCTTGAGAACAAATACCTAATTATTAGGTTAAGAAATCTGTGTAATAAAGTGCTGCCTGATATTAGGCTCCATTACTCTCAGTTTACTAAATTGTGTATCTTAGAAGTCAGGCTCAAGAAACTTTTGTGAAATCTTCAACAGTTTTATTAAAAAAGGTAAATCAAACATTTTATTTTTAAGTCATGAGTCCAGACAACATTTTTGTCACATTCTAACTAAGGTGTCCTCTAGAACTTTCTTCAATTCTCTTTAAACTATTTAATAAAGGCTGACTCAAGCACTTATTAAATAGTTTTTTTCCTATCTGCTGGAGAATAGCATCTGTGGTTTCAGAGTTTTTTAAAAGCTCTGGAGAACATTCTGAACCCTCCAACTATTGTGTCTAATTAGTCTACTCTCTATTATTAGCTAGGCTTTTAGTCTTTAATCAACAAATTTCTCATCTTGAGTCTAATAACTTACTCTCCGACAACCGATATAGTTTTCAATCTTCTTGTTCTATATCTGACTTGTAAAATGCTGACTGAATGATCCTATTATATTTTAGATAAAGGCAGGCTTGGCTGTTAGACAATAAATGCTAGACAAGGGCTGTTGCTCTACTTATTTAACTTTCGATAAAGTTTAGCATGCTAGTGTTCTTCATAAGCTTGCTTTATATGGTGCATCTAAAAAATTTTTTAAGATTATTAAACCATTTCTTTCAAACTGCAGTAATAAATTTATCCTTAAGGCCAACACTCTTCTTCATTTCCAGTAACTTCTGAGGTACCCTAAGGTACTATCCATGATCCTGTATTTTTTCTTGTACATTAATGATCTTCCTAACAATCTTGCGTGGCTCTATATTGCTGGCAACTCAACTTTATACTCCCATATTAAAAAACCTTCTCTTTTCAATGACTTAGAACAGGCGTCCATATTTTAAATCTGAATTTTATAACAACTTGGGGCTTAGAGTTGCTTAAGAACTTCAACTCCAACTAAACTCAATTATTTACTGCAAACAACTATAACAATATTGTAGACATTGCTATATTAATGAATGACAACCCTCTCATTATGTCCTCTTCTTTATGTTTTTTTGATTATATTCAACTACTGACCTCTCAATGAAACCATATACACAACCCAATGCAAAGTTTTCTGCTAAGGCTGCTTATTATTATTGTGCTCCCCATTATCTTACTCCTGATTTTATTACCTACCTCTACAAATCTCTATTTAGTCAACTGAGAAGGAGTTTTATTTGATTATCTCTAGTTCCATCAACTAAAACTCCTTCTCAGTTGACTCATCATTTAGCAAAGTGACATGTTTTTACTGTATCTATTTCTTCATGCTCTAAAAACTTCCCCTCATTTTAATGAAACATTCAATCTTTGACCTTTTAAGACTTCCATCAACAGTTTTCTTGCTCTTTAATATTATTCTTTGTTTTCAAGAAACTCATAATCTAATTGTGGTTGCTTGCAACCTTATTTGAAGTGAAATAGTTTAAAAAAAAAAAAATTTAAGTTGTTACATGATATAGATTTTCTCTTACATTATCAAAACTAAGTTAATAGAAATAGCTTAGATTGTACTATCTTTTTTTGTAGGAACTATATTTGGGCTACAATTGGACAACAAGAAAGCCATAGCCCTCTTCAAAATTTTATCAAATTTTTTATGTTTAACAAATCTAATAAAACATTTCCAGTAAAAATTAAAAATTAAAATAAAAATTTAATACAAATAAAAAAATTATAAGAAAGCATAAATGAACTCCGCAATTAAATTTTTTAGATAATAGCCTAATTTTAATAATGCCTTGCTATTCAGTTTTTTGATCAAGATTATGTAAAAGAAGAAGATCAAATTAGAAAATACAAAGCATGTAAAAAAAAAAAAAAATAAAACAAAACAAGAAACAAACAAATTAAAACTTACTTAGATCTCCAACCTCGTGTAGCCGCATTTAAAATGTAGTCCTCAAAATATTTGCGCACCAACATTTCTCTTTCTTCAAAGGAAGGCAACTTAAACTCCACCAGCTCATCTATTCGATTATTTATTGCCCAATCAAATTGATCTGGTTGATTACTTGCCAAAACAACCATGAATCTAAATAAAGTATTGTAAATATACTTGATGTTTTGGAAGACAAACAAAATTAAATTAAAAAACCATTAAGCTGTTAGATAAAAAAAAATCAAGTTTGCAATGCTTCAATTAAGTACTACTCACTGCAGCAATGAAATAGAATACAAATAACTATGACAAATAAACAATACAATGAATCAAAAAACTTGCTCACTTTCGTGAAGATTCACCGGTTCTATATAAGAAAGCATTAAGTGTGCTTCTTAAGTCCTCACTGATGTGTTCCTAAACAAAATAAAATATTATATATAATATGTATTATAACTGAGACCAAAAGAACTTTGATACATATTCTGAAAAAATTAACTAACTGTGCTTCTTCTTCGTAAAAATGCATCTGCCTCATCCACAAACAAAAGTAAACTAAAAATTTGATTATAGCAAGTTGTCATATAATTATTATGAACTAAAAACTCCACTAAACGTAAATAAACGTATACACTTCATAAACATTTTCTATAAACAAAAAAAAAAAGATATAAACCCTCTTCGTGAAGTAGAAGCCCAATCAAATACTTTGTGCATTGCTGTGACACCATCTCTTCCCATAGGAGCAACATCTCCACCAGTAAGTATTGCATAATCAAGTCCAGAATGATAAGCTAAACTCTGAAAACATATTTAAAAACCAATCATACATGCAATACACACAAATAAATAAATAAATATACATATATATATATATATATATATATATATATATATATATATATATATATATATATATATATATATATATATATATATATATATATATATATATATATATATATATATATATAATCTGCAGAAACAAAAACTATAAAGTCAAATCAAATTTATCAAATATTTAAACAACTTTTCTTCAACAGTTTTTGTTTCGGCAGATAAGTTTATAACTAGGATATTCACAAATTATGAAGTTCCTAGTTTTCCTAACGGAAGTCTAAGCTAAAGCTTGGAACTCATATATTTTAGTTGAATAGTAAATTCCTAATTAACAAGAAGTCTTTGGATTGTGTCGTACTTGCAAGATCTAAGGTGCAACATGAGCATAAAAATCCACTACCTGCATTCACATTTAGACCAATTTTCACAACCTTTGTGTCATTTTAGTGTGGAGCTAGGTAAAAGATTTCATCAGGATATTTAGCATTAGAAGAGCATTATCAAGAAGGTTGGGACTGACATATAATGGCAGATTATTGCTGTAGTTTGCAACAGGATCTACACAAATTTTTTTTTTCAAATAGAAACTAAGTATTCCAAAAAATTCAGGATTATTTCTTCCTGGGTTTTGGTATTCAGAAGCTCTAAAAATGTAAAAAGGCTTATGGACTACTTTTGGGCTTATAGAGGACTTATAGGTAAAAGGAACAATAATTTTTAAAACCTTATGTAAAATAACATAATGGACTCCAAGACTCTAGTCTAAGAAGCAACAGACTCTAAGTTGTTTGATCTCTTGAACTTTTTTCTTATTGCAGATTATAACCCATTTAACACTTTTAGAACTACTGGACACCAGAAACCAGAAAAAATTAGAGGACTACAGATCTTTGAATTTCCCAGCATTTTTTTAGAAATAACCAATAACAGTAAAAAAGATTGAGGAAACAAGAACTGAGTTAAAGAGAGTAATAATAATGTTAACTTTGTTTTGATTTATATTTAATAAATTTTTAATTATTTTACTTTTAGAAAAAATAAAAAAAAAGTAAAACAAACAAATTACCTTAGCAAACATAGTTTTACCAGTTCCAGGAGGTCCATAAAGCAATAAATTTCTGTACATACCACGGTTTCTTCGTGTGTTGGCGGTTGAGAGTGCAATTTCATGTAAACGCTCATTTAATTTTGGCTACAAATATTGATTGAACACTACTTAAAATAATACACTGTGTGATACAATAAAAATATGAATAATAAAAATATCTGATTCACAAACCCCCATCCCCCCTCCCCCTACCTTCCTGATGCTATCATAGAATAAGAGTAAAGAAATTATATATTTAAACAAAAAAATACAAAGAAACAAAAATTGGATTATGAGTTGTTATTTTCATTGTATTTGTACAGAGTGGAATGTGTACAACTTTATTCCAAGATTTCTATTAATAAATAACAAGTTTCTCCAAAAGAATATCCAGAAATCTCTGATTTAACAGGCGCTTTAGTGCTGGCACAAAGTGGCATGCACTCAAATAATTCCTCACTTTTTTTGATTTTCACAAAAAAATAGCTTTTTACTGAATGTCCTTACGTAAGTGCATACAAAAAAATATGACCATTTTTTTAATCATGTTTTTTTTTTTTTTTAATTTTATAAAAAATTTGAAACACTTGATTTATTGTAATAAAACTAATAACATTATAATTGCTTATGTTAAACCAATTAAGAACTGTTACTAAGTTTATTTATAAAATATTATTTAGATGTTCTATTGTTTATTAAATTACAGGTTACTTTTATAGAATAATACTGTTTTAAAATTTAATAAAGCCTCTAAATGACACTCAATCTCTTTTGTTGTTCATATACCCTGTCCATATAAATGTTTTACATAAAATGACCTATAAACCAAATGGGTAAAACTTATTAGCAAAGATATAATAGGCAATAAAGTTAGAAGTAACTTTACCCAGTTCCTATCAAAGGCACATCAACCAATGGAATATTGGAACATTGACAGTCTATAGATATTTCATTCTCATTAGAGTTGCAACACATATCTAATCGCAATCCTATGTTTCCTTTTATTATAGTAATGACCCTGTCTATTGAATTTGCTTCAACCCAGAGTCTATAATCTATGTGACACTGATACAGTCATTTTAAAAACTATGTAGCCCTATTTATAAATGAATGTGTAATAAAATTTTGATCAGATTTGGTTTGTGGTTTTTAGTCAGTCCATTTTATCAGGCAAAATCTCCAGTTTTAGTAGGAGTGATACTGTCTTCATTACTTAGTTTTTTGTAAGGCATTGATGTTTCTTCTCACTGAGATAGCATATTTGTTTCAGGAGAATAAGACCATAATAAAACATTTTTGATTTGCTTATAATATTTCTTTTAATTTCATTAATGCTTGTTGCCCTGCTCTATCACAGCCATCCTTAAAACTCATCACTATCAACTGGAACAAAGTAATCTTTAATTATATTCAAAACAGAATTAGTTGCCATTCTTATAAATACTTTCTATCGAACAGAAACACCTTTTGCATTTAAAACATAATTGTAGACACAGATTTTTTCTTCCTTTAAGTAATTTGTTAGTTGTTTGGGGAAATAGATGTCTTTTGAAGCAAAAAGGTATCTTAATTTTCTCATTTGCTTCCTGCTTTGTGTAAAGGAATGCATCAAAGCTATGGAATTATCTGTGTCAAAGGTATCTATTGCCAACACAAGTATTAGTTTTATTATTTTGTATATGAATTCTATATAAGAGGTAACCTAATAACTGATTAATAAAAACTCTGGACACTTATTATAGTTGTTTATAAGTTTCTGTGTCCTTTCTTTTTTCATCTTGTCACATCTTGTCACTTTGTTTTGAAATACACGGATACATGTAGGTATCCTTTACTTCATAAAAAATACCTTTTGATGCTTGTGAATGTGTAAATAAATATTCATTTCCTTGAAATCTTCTATCTCAGGTGTTTAAAATGTATGTAAAAAAGCATTTCCAAGCTTTTTACATACATTTTTAAACTCCTGAGAATAAACTGATTAAGTATTACTTTAATGGCTGAATATTTTATTGAGTTGGACTTAAGAGGTTTGTCAGCTTTAAATAAATTTTATTTTAAAATCCATTTCAATGTATTTTACATTTCTATTTTCCTCCTTTACATTAAATTTCGAGTTTACTTAAAATAAAACACAAACAAAATAAAATAAAAGTTCAACATTTTTTATATTTGTAATCATAAATAAAATATTCACATATTTAAAAAAAAAAAACTCCCTGTTAAACTTTTTTAAATTGTGTAAATAAAAAAAACTAACTTGCCTCAGTTTTCCTAAGAATACTTTTAAAAATAAAAATATAAATTATGTTTATAATGTATGCCATTTTAAAGGCAAGTTAAGACTTTTGACAAAACTTGAGAAACAACACAAATTTACAACATAATTACTAATTTTAATTTAAAAAACTCGAAATAAAAAAAAATACAATGGAAACAAATTACACATTTTAAATTAATTTATTCAAAAATATATTCCATATTAAAATGATGATTTGTAATTTTAAAGACTCGCTGTCTTCATAATTACATATCATTTAGAAACTAGCTAGAAATATAATTTTTTAATTACCATCTGAAAATTTATCTGGCTTTGTAAATAAGTAATTTTTTTAGACATTCTCAAAAAAATATTTTTTTTCTTATTTTGATACACTTTTATCTTTTACACTTTGTACAATTTATCCACTTTGCTAAAATAACACTGGCAAACGATTTTTTTTTTTTTTAATGTATGATTTTTTTTTGTTTCTTTTACATGTATATCAATGCTGTGACTAAAGAAATATCATTTGAATGTATATCAATGCTGTGACTATAGAAATGTCATTTGTATTTATATAAATGCTGTGACTATAGAAATGTCATTTGTATGTATATTAATGCTGTGACTACAAAAATGTCTTTAAAAAAATTAGTGAGCTTTATTTATTTATTATTGAAAATATTGTCAAAGAATAGTTATCTTATATTTTGTAACGATTGAAATCTTAATTGACAATATTTAAATAAAACTTTAATATAAATATTATAAAGACACTTCTAAGTATCTGTATAATAGTTTTCTGTATCAATAAAAAATATATAAATTTTAGGCTGAAATATAAGTTCTCTGAAATACAGCGTTCTATTTTCTTTTGCCTGTCTCTCTATATCTGAGGCATCTCTAAACACTAGTCTAGAAACATTGCAGAACTCTTATACTGATACCTGTTTTTCATACTTGTTATGTTGTGATAGAAACATTTACTGTGTTCATTGCAAACTACACCACAATTATCATGAATGGAGCCCAAAATTTTACTGCTGAAATCTAGAGGCTAGAATCACGGCTGAGTGTGAAATCAATTAGTTATACGAAATTTTCAAAAACTCTATAAAGTATGATTGATATATTGATTGATACATAGTTTGGCCTACTTACAGATTTTATAAAAAAAACATAAACCTCAAAAGTTCATCTTGATTGACCCTTTGTTTAAAAGTTATAATTAAAACAATATTGACCAAAATTGCAAAAATTTTAGTATCATTTTAGTATCAGATTAGGTAAATAAAAGTGGTGATCAACTGAAATTTTTAGTAACAGTTTTTTACTAAACAATCCATTATTGCAGGTGTTTTTGACTTGATTTTTAAAATTTTTCAGTTATTATACCTCAAAGTTGTTAAACAATGCAACAATAAGAAAATTTTTTAAAATTTTTTGTGCTACAGTTTAATATTTTTTTTTTTTTACAGTTTAATGCCAATTTTTTGATTCTTCCTTGAATGAATATAAACAGTTTTCCCTTAAAAGTTTTAATTACTGTCTTAATTCAATTTATTTAATACGTGAACTTTGAAAAAATAGTAGTTGTAAATATCAAAACTTTTTTTTGGTTTAATGAAGTTAAGTTTTAAAAAAATATATTTTGTTTTATTTTATAAACAAAAATTTGCATAGTTTTGCATGATGAACGAGAGTGGAAGATTTTAATTAATGATGGAAAAACTTCTTATAAAACTTCTTGTGAGAATTATTTCATAAATTGTTACATTAAATCTAGATAAAAGTTATCGTGGTTAAATGTTTATAAAAATATTTTAAGTGATGAAGAAAAAAATCTTATAATTCAATGTTCAACAAATGCTCGCAATGTCAACTTTTTTTGTCAAATTAAATTAGAAGGATGGAAACCGAAAGATAAGATTAAAATGTTGTGGATAAACATCTCACGTGATTTAATAATGAAAAAAGATTTTGAAGAAAATTTTCTTTCGTGGATTAATCTTTGTGAAGAATTCTTTTAGGATTAGATCTTTCACTTCACAACGACATCAATTTCATTGAAGAGATTTGTGAATGGATTAGTACTATATTATCACTGATTTGAACAACAAACATCTTTAATGAACTGCTACCATAGTTCAATTTATTTGATTAGACAGCATAAAATTGCAGCTTTAAATTTATCATAAATAACTGTTTAAAATTACCCCACATAAGTGGCATTTTTGGGTCAGCTAGGTCAGCGTTATCAGGATCAGTAGCAGTTAATAATTTACTTTTGCAAAACAGGCTTTGCAAAATGCAGGTTATAGCAAATCTGGTGCATACAAGGTTCTCGGAGAAGCAGAGAAGATGGTGGGTGTTACTGATGGTTGTAGAAACAATGGAGCTGCTAGAAAAATCACTGGTGTTGCGCTTGTTGTCTTAAAGGTGAATTTAACAACACAACAAACAAAAGTTTAAGAAGAGCTGCCTCAAAATACAATATTTACCACAAAACTGGCTTAAATACTTTGAACAGACATGATGTTTATTGTCACAAGCGAAAATTTATTTAAGCGTTTATTGTTTCAAGGAAAACTTTTTATGCCAAAGATGCCTCAACAACTCCAGAAGAGATTCGCTTCTCAGGTTGCACCAAGTTTCTCTTTAAAGTAGGTGTTTGGTATTCATTGTGTGATCATGGTGTTTCTGATTACTTTATCTGAATCAGGGAATGGTCATTGATGCCCAGATTTACAAATTTGAATGCCTTCAACGAAGACTAATCCCCTACATTGAGAAGCACTGCCCTGATAAAGCTTGCATCTTTTGGCTAGACAAAGCTTAATCACATTCTTCAAAAGTAGTTAAGTATTTAAACAACAAACAAATTCCATTTGTTTTGAAACAAAATAACCCCACCAAATTCCCTCAATGTCGGCCCATTGAGCTCCTTCATGATGAAATCAAAAGACAAGTATTTGCTGATTCCTTTCAACCAGAGAATGTTGATCAATTAAAATCAAGAGTATGTCAAATCACAAATAACTTATAAAGCATGCTCCAAAAATGTGTACTAACTTTTCATCTTGGGTCCGTGCTCTTGTTGACAAAGCTTATCGCAATGGATTATTATCTGTTTAAAAGTAACTTGTAAACTTGTATAATGAATATAAATCTTTTATTGGAATAAATACTTTGACTTTCTTTTACAAGTTTTTCAAAAATTTTTAAGAATAACAAGATTTTAAAAAAATTATATGAATCAATTTCACTCACGTTATAATAATAATAAAATTAATAAAAGTAATCTAAAATAATAATAAAATCATATTTTGAAAGTCACAGCCCTAAAAATTTGTTTTCCACAATTTTTATTACTAATTAAATTTCTGTTATTAATTAGAACATAAGAAAATTTTACAAGCATTTTAAGGTATTTAAAAAAATATCTTTTTAAATAAAATCTAATGTTTTATCTTTTTTAAATTTTATTTTTATACTTTTACAAAATTTATTTAAGGATTTTAGAGATAAAGTAATAGAACTAAATTTGTCAAAATAAAAAAATAAAAAAGATAAAGTTTATAAAGCAAGATAACAATTAACGACTTAAAATTAATGACTGCAAAACATATGAATCTGGAAAACAAATTGAATTCCAAAGAACTGATGTTTGAAGAAAAAAACTAGACAAAGAGTTTTTGGAGTACTTGGGAACAATCACAGTAAGAGGATGAAACTTACATGAATGAAAAGTAACACGAAAATGAATTTTAGTCGATGGCACCAAAGATGCTAGCTCTTTAGGGCAGTGCCCCTTATAGTACTTATAGAAAAGAATAAGAGATACTACCATTTATTCTTACCAAGACAAGAATAAATGGTAGTAGCATCAGCAAACAATTCCACCTTAAATGTGAGAATTTCTGGGAGATTGTTAATGTAAATTAAAAAAGTATGGGGCCAAGGATAGAACCTTGAGGAACCCCTGAAGTTACAGGAAATGAAGAAAAGTGCTGTCCATCAAAAAATTTTTTTTTACTACAATTGGTAAAAAAGAATTCAATAATCTTAAAGATTTTACCTGATACATCGTAAAAAGAGAGCTTATAGAGAAGACCAGCATGCCAAACTTTATTAAAGACTATAGAAATATCCAGAGCAACAGCCTTAACCTCTTCACATCTCTCTAATGCACAATAAAACCTATGGGCTGATTCCATTAAAAAATCAGCAGTAGAACAAGAAGATCAAAATCCATATTGATAATCAGAAAGTAGGTTATTAGATTCAAGATGAGAGATTAAGTGTTTGTTAACTAAAGACTCAAAAGCTTTGCAATGATAACAAAGAAGTCTAATGGGAAGGTAGTTAGACAAGTCAGATGGCTCTCCAGATTTTTTGAAAAATAATCTAAAATATTTAGCAGACTAGAAAACAATACTCTGATAAGCACTTGTTAAATAGTTTTAAAAGTATAAACTACAGCTCCGGAGAACAACTCTGCAAGACTATAACAAGAATGTTGTCTAGACAACAAGCTGTAGAAGAGTCTAAGTAGAAAATCACTTTAGATACAGAAGCTTGAGTGATGTCAAACAATAGACCAACCTGTTTATCAGCTATATCAGGTAGGATGTGATTTAGTGGAATCAAGAGATAAGACTGATAAAAAGTTCTTAGCAAACAATTCAGTTTATCTTTAGATAAGGTGAAATAAACTGAAGTGTAAAATATATAATTATATTACGTGCACAAAATAAAACAAATACATATATGTATTTGACTATAATTTGAGTTAAAACATTTAAATTGAGTAAAAAGTTTGTCTTGAGTTTTAAAGATTAAGGTGATGATGAAGAAAATTATAGTTGTTTAGACCTTGATAAGACAGTTTTAAATAAGAGTGCGCTATATGGAAATATCTAAAAAATGTAAGTAAACATGACAAACTAGGTAAGCAAAAAAAATAAAAATCTGGAAGTATGATAAACTTAGTAGCATTAGTAAAAGATATATTGGAAAAGGAGTAAAAACATAAACAGTAAGGATAAACTTTTTGATGCAATAGAGAAAAACATAAACAGTAAGGATAAACTTTTTGATGCAATAGAGAAAAACATAAACAGTAAGGATAAACTTTTTGATGCAATAGAGAAAAACATAAACAGTAAGGATAAACTTTTTGATGCAATAGAGAAAAACATAAACAGTAAGGATAAACTTTTTGATGCAATAGAGAAAAACATAAACAGTAAGGATAAACTTTTTGATGCAATAGAGAAAAACATAAACAGTAAGGATAAACTTTTTGATGCAATAGAGAAAAAAGCAAAAATAAGTTTGAAGTAAGTAAAAGTTCAGTTATTAACAGCAACATGTGATTGTTGATCAATTGAAACTTGCAACATATTTTTAATTTTAGAACATCTTGTTAAGAAAACCTGAAATATGAAAATAAAAAATGAATACTTGCTAAACCTGAGGCTAAAAAAAAGACAACCTTTGGAAGATATTATTAAATTGAAATTTATGAATCTGAGGAGTTCACAAGACAATGTCAACAAAAAAAAACACTTTGTGTGTGTTCTTACGAATAATGTAAAAGATTTTTTAGAGGAACTTTATCTGAAGAAGTTATACACTGAACACAAAGTTTAGCAAGTTATGCAAACAAAGTGACAATTTTTTTTTTTTTAAATTTCAATTCAGTCCCAACAAGGCTGCAAGCAACAACTATTAAGTTGGGAGTTAATAGCATTGCTATTGACAGTAGTAAAAGTCACTCAGTTTGTGTATGTTATTACAAGTAGATTTGCACTGTTCTGCCTAGAGCCAATTTGTATATTACTAAGATTTGATGCAAGTATTTGTTTATAATATAAATAGCCCATGCTGCATGATTTATCTATGTTTCAACTGTTATGGTAAAATGAATTTGATATAAAGATTATGATTTTGATGATCACATACAAACAACCAGAGTCAACTGACTTAGCTGCACTTGTCACAGCCTAAGCAAGCATTTTGAATTTATTGTAATATTTAGTGAAAAATTGTGTGGTCTTTGTCAGCACCACTTTTAATAAAAGCACAACCCTCATACTTATAAGAGACAACACAAACATTAGACCAACACAATAACTTTATGGATTTTGCAAAAAGCTATAGTTTTCTTGTTCAAAATGCTGAATAAAGATTTTGCTGGCAAGTCAATTAAGTTACCTTACGCCTAACTCATAGATTATCCTGGCCATTTTTAAAATATCCTGAAAATATTTTCATAAAAAATTCGGAAAAATATTTTGAAGACATCCAGATAAATTAATTTTTGTGGCTCTTCTATATAAAAGAAGAATATTTTAATACTTACTTAAAAAGAGTTAAGAAATTAAATTAAACTAGATTTTTAGGTGGAATAATCAAAATGATTAAAGTGATTTCTAAGTGCTGAGTGTTTACATATCTTAAATAATCCTTAAAAAATAAGTTTCATATTATTCAAATGTTTCAAAACATTAGCAAAAAACTTTCAACCTTTTGAAACTAAAACCTCAATAAGTAAACGCTTAAAAAATCTAACTTATATGAGATTTATTTTAAAAACAAAATTACTATTAGTGCAATAGATATAAGATATGTAAATTTAATAACTATGATACAATTATATTACAAGTTTTGCTGATAAAATTTTAAAACCAAAATAACAATTTTTATTTGGATTTAGTAAGAAAATAGTGCAAATAAATTTGATTTCACGGTAAATGAAAACGAAATATTTTAATGGAAATAAAAATAAAACAGAGCAGAAAAGTGGTATTCATTTAATTACAATTTTTATTTTGTCAAACGTCTCCAGTTGAACTAAACAGCAAACATTTTTTCAAAAACCCTTATCTAAATGTGAAATTGTTTGAAAATAGTTTAAAAAACTCTGTGGTAAGTACATTTATTATTCAAACCAGATATTTTACAACAAAAAATATTAATTTTTATATTAACCTCTTAACTGGAAGTATAATGGCTAAACAATAAATCCTTTTTTTGTTAATATCTCAATAAATAAACTGATTTGGTAATTTTAATCAACTTAAAACTTATTTTAAATACATACATATATTTTTTAATAGGCCGGGTAAATAAATAAAAGCAATTGCCTTTACTCAGCGTTTTTTGAGCAATTGATCAGTTTTACGAGTATAAAATTTTTAGCGATTTTCCTTAAATTTTTATTTACCTAAAGCTGAGCAATTACTCCAATTTGTCATAAATAATAAATATACACGTACTAATAAGAAAAAATTATTTGTACAAATAATGCCTCAACTAAGTAAAATATAACATTAAGAAATTGATGAATGATAAACAATACATTTACTGTTTTAAAAAAATATTTTTAACTTGTATTTCCAGAAAACTATTTAGATATCCGGAAAAAATAAAAATTTATAGAAATAACCGGAATTACGGAAATATCCGGAAAAAGATAAACCCTGTAACTGCTGTTTATTACAAATTTGAAAAAGATCAACTCAAATGTGAATGTTACTGTATATTTTCTGACCATCTTCTCCATGACCAAACAGCAGTTCATTGACAATGGTCAAAATCAAACTACACACATTACCAATGTCTAATAAACTTAATGTATCACTTTGAAAATCACAAATTAAAGTCGATATGATGGAATAGAAGGAACTATAAAAAGTGAAGCAGCAAAAAGAGGTCTATGAGCTGAAATTACAGATCAGATTTTTACAACACACATGCTGAATAAACAGGCTCAAAAAAATATTAAAAGTGGTAATACACTTGATCTAGGTATTTACTGCTATCACTGTTCTAATATATCAAATAAGTGCTCCATCCTTTAAGTGTAGATATGCTTGTGACTATAATCTTGCTAATAATGTGTGTTATGTAAATTAAGAAATTAGTGTACATGTGTTTCATGTGTATATAAGATACTGGTAGATTTACAGATGGTATATTGGGATAGTTGACAGTCCATTTTTTCTTCTAAGGAACAGCACCTTACAAAAATAGTAGTCTGTGACATGATTGGTTGGCTCTTTACATAATATAGGAACAACATAAGACATGGAACAACCCTTTAGATCAATCTAGTTCCACAAAATATGTGGTGCTCAGTTTTTATCTTGGTCTCAAATCTTGCACCCAAAATAGAATGGATAAGTCTCCCTAAGCACTGGATTAAAAGAACATTATTGTGTGGAAAATTTTGCTTTAAAATCATAACTAAAGTTATCAGCACTATTTTAAGACATTTAAATTTAATGAATGGTACTCAAAAACAATACTCACAAGTTTGTCTGTGACTCATAATAGAGAAAAGATACTTAATCAGTAAATGACTTAGCACAATATCTTGTAAACATGGTTCAGCTGGGAATTGTTGTAAATGCGATGACTTAGCAAAACTGAAAAGTAGAAATACCAAATACTCCATAATACTGAATGTTTTGCAAGGGTGTTTTCAAGTAATACTTAAAACTATATCATAAAAATTAGAGCCAAACATTTTTTTTTAATGTCATTTTCTTTTTATTATTAATTAATTATAATTGGCTGGTTTCACACTGTCAAATCAGTTCTTTGCACCCTTTTTTGATAATAAAAAGGTACATGACATATGCTAATTCATTGATTCATAGTTCATAGATCATAAGGAATCCAAAATATAGTTTTAAGCAACAACTTAATTTTTGGCTGATTCAGATAAAGCATGTACTTTTGGGTGATGGTAAGACAACACCCAAAAGTACATGCTTTGCCTACTCAACTTGCTTTTTTTATTAGCAAAAATCTTTTGATTAGCCAAGCTCCTTGGATGCCCAGACTTGGATTCATCTTTTAAGTCTTTTTTAAGTTTCATCCAAGCCTGTTGTTTAAACTTTTATCTAAACGTTTAAACAAATTTGATACAGTAGCATGCAATACTGAGCTATTGCACTACTAATATTTAAAACAAACTTTCTAACAGAAAGACCTATTTCTAACAAAAAGACCTATATTCATATAATATGAAATAATTAATATACTTTAATATTTTTTACATTTTTTTTTTTTCTTCAGTATTTAAAAACATCTAAAAAAACTTAAAATGTGTGTGAGAGAGAGAGAGATTTAATTCGCATATAAATTTTTTTAAAATGTTTTATTAATTTGAATTATGATAATGTTGACTTTGCTTATTATATTCATGATAAATTGAAAAAATATGTTGAAGAATCAAATTCTCGGTAAGCAACTTTTTTTGGCCAGACTAAAATGTTACTTACTGATATTAGTTTATATTATGTGCTTTTATTTATAACTCTTTAATAGGATCATTAAAATGTAGTTAGTTGTTTATAATAATCCTTGACAATGTTATTTTGTTAACTACTTCAATTTCCAACTTATCTTCAATAAGTTATCAGGATATAAGTATATTATGATAAGTATAGTTAACGCTGGCAATGTTATTTTAGTTTTATGATTGCTTGTTAAAACCATTGCTTATATTATTTTTCAATTGATCTCAAATTTATTTGTTTATATATTATAACACACAGTAACGTGAAAAAGTTTAGAAACAGCAATTTTTCTCAGTTTTTAACACATAACTTTTACAAACTTTCCCATATAAACTGAAATTTTTACCAAATATACTTTCTATTATTTCAATTCAAAATAAAACCACAAAATTGAAAATTTTAAGGGCTAAATAGGTGGTTCCAATTTTTAAAAACTATAGAAAACACACTGACATCTTTAACTATTCTACAACTAGTTTACACTCTATTACTAGTTTCTTTATATAAAGGTTTTGAGATTATTAAATCATTTTCTTTCTAACTGCAGTATTGAAGTTATTCTTAAACTACACTATTTTTCATTTTGAGTTACTTTTAGTACCACTAGGTTCTATCTTTGCTCCTGTATTGTTTCTTATCTACCATAATCTTCATGAAAATTTTACATCTAAAGTAGCTCAATTTGGTGACAACTTTATACGCTTGTCTTGACAAAAAGTCTTCACTCTTTGATTGCTTAAAACAAGTAGCTAATTTTTAATCTGATCTCTCTTCTGTAACAGCTTGGGGCTTGAAGTAGCTTGTGGATTTTAAGTCTGGACTTGGAATCCACAATTTTTGTTGGACAACAAAACTCATTTATTTACTGCAAATAAGTATCTAACAACCATCTCACTCTCAGACAAAGTCTAAAAGCACTAATTAGACCTGCTTTATCTGCCAAGCTTGAGCCCCTCTCACATTGTCATAAAGTTGCATTTCTTTCTTTTTTCTACAAATTCTATGATGGTCAATGCTCAAACAAGCTATCATCTCTAGTTTGATTAACCAAAAACTTATTCTCGCTTGGCTTTTTATTCAGCAAGTCACATCCTTATACTGTATCTGTCAATTAATGATATAAAAACTTTTATTAATCCAGTTTTTTTTGTTGTACATCATCAAAACATAACTTGAACCCACCTTCATGTTTTCTTGACTTGTACAACTCAAGACTTTTCATGTCTTCAGTTAACTGTTTTCTAATAACTTAATAGTGGTTGCTTGCAACCTTTTTTAAAGTGAATTAGTTTTTAAAAATATATAAATATATGCTTTTATTTAACAAATAGCAAATGCATGCATAAATTTATAATATATAAAGTGTTATAAATTTTTTTCTAGCCATGGCTATCAACCCCTGCTAAATCTTATAATTATGTCAAAGGTACTACCAAGGACGTGGAGGGGGGAGAGGGAGGGGATTGAACTCTGAACTTCTCATTTATAAGGGGAGTGCTGTACCACTACACTACTACCACAGTTAATTAACTTTTTGAATAAATAATTTATTAATGAATCAATGATTAATAAATAATTAATCTGATTCATAGTTAGTTTTAAACAAATTGAAAACATAAGTTAATAAGATGCATAAAAAAATCAATAGTTAAATCTTGTTTTGAAACTAACCTCTAAAATTATCCCTTTAAGTGCATCTTCTGGATTAACAAACAATCGCTTTGCTGCCTGAAATCAAAACATAATGTGTAATAAATATAAAAACAAATATATATATATACATATATATATATATATATGTGTATAAATATATATATATATATATATATATATATATATATATATATATATGTGTATAAATATATATATATATATATATATATATGTGTGTATAAATATATGTGTGTATAACTATATATGTGTATAAATATATATGTGTATAAATATATATATATATATATATATATATATATATATATATATATATATATATATATATATATATATATATATATATATATATATATATATATATTATAGGGGCTATTATAGGAAAAAAATTTGGGCGGTGGTACCCCCTCTCCGTCCTAAAGAAATTTAGCAAAAATATTACCGAATATTGGCATTTTTTCGCAAAAAAAAACCAACAATTTTAGCCATAAAAAAGATTAAAACAAGAAAAAAAGGTCCTCAATTTTTAATTTAGGCGGCGCTTAAATACGATCGACGCTGTCAAAAACGGACTAGAATAGCCCCTGATAGATAAATGTGTATATATATACACACACATATATACACATGTATAACATTTATATACAAACATATATATATACACACACATATATTTGAATATATATATATATGAATATATATATATGAATATACGAATATATATATATATATAAATATACGAATATATATATATATATACACACACACACACACACACACACATGTATAACATTTATATACAAACATATATAAATTATATATATATATATACATAAATATGCATTCACATACAGATTGCATGCCGAGTCAGAACCTCAGAAGTCCACAAAGATTTTAGGACTCTAAGATTACAATAATTTTTTTTACTTTCTAGTTATTAAGGTGCTCCATGATGAAATAAAGTCACAGAGCACCCTGGAACTGTATTTAACCATTGATTGGATGCTTACATCTCCTTGTCTACTTGATTCCAATCTCCTTTATTTGCCCAGGTTCGGCATTTGTTTGGCATTTGCTAAGATTCTGTAAGTTTAATGTGGAGATGAACTTTTTCTAATGTCTAATTTATGAAACAAAATATAATACCAATCCTTGTTAAGATAATAGAAAAATCTTTAAAATGTCTTATAAAACCATTTATGTAATATTCCTGGATTTAAATCTGTAAAGTTCGCTGGAGTAAAATAAAATTTTAGACACAAAAACATAGTTACTAGAAATTTAAAAATGCAAATTTCTATCAACTATGTTTTTGTGGGTTGTTATACAAATGTAAATTATAGAAGTGCATATAGAAAAGCAAATATTAATGTCCTCAATAACTTATACCGATGTTTTACTTAACTTGTACCAACTGTCTTGCTTTATATTATTATTCACTTTTGGCAATCTCTACCAGTGATGGCCACTAGCCATGCACCAGATACAACCTACAGAAATTTTTATTGTACAAATAAAATCATTAATAAATTAAAAGTAATATTTACTTTGATGCATTGTACTTGAAAAAAGGTAAACAAGTTGTCCGGTGAGGAAATTGCATGTGCTACAAAAGCTCAGGTAACAACCTTAAACAACACTTATTTAGAAAACACCCTGAACTTCTCATAACATAAGAAAAAAAAGTATTATATATAAAAAATAAAGATAAAAAGCATATAAAATGTACAGCCATCAAAACTTTTCATATTAAAAAGTTTTGCACCACAACAAATAACTTGCACGTATTTTAAAAACTCATTAAAAACAATTCAGTGCTACCCTGAAGTTTTAAACCGATGACTGTAATTGCTTTGCTGTAAGAAATTTTAATAGTACTCTATCGCATTATTGAGATTTTCTTTTTAAAAAATTCTATAAAAATACCATATAAAAAAATCCAACTATCTAATTAAAAAAAATTTGAAATATTTCTTCGTTAATAACAAGTAAAATTTAATATATGAGGGGAGGGGTCTCATATATTAAATTTTAATAAGCTCAGCGTGAGTGGGAAGATTTTCCAAAAATAATTAAGCATCAACTTTGTGTATTAAGCACCTAAGAGTACTCCCCTTTTTTTTTCTTCTTTGATTAATCATAATTCCTGTTTTAAAAGTAATATGAGGTAAATTTGACCTTTTTTATTTCTGTTTAAGAAAAGAATACTCTCCAATTCTTTGTAACAACTCTAATTAAACTATTTAGGACTACATCTTTAAAAAAAAATCTAGCAACATCAGCATTTTTTTAAATTTAACTTGCCCTCCAAAAGAATGTGACTATGGTGAAAATTTCAGGTGTCATGTTCATTTTTTAAAGTCTTTATTAGATTCTTTACCTCAAAATATGTACATATTTACCCTATATTACAATGGAAACAAAGGGCAAAACAATTTTTTTAAATGACAGATTTTTGTTGGTTCAAGGCAAAATTAAAATAGTTATATCTTTGAAACTGTTTGGAATAAGATGATGAAATTTTGGGGATATTCATAACTTATAAAGATCTTTGAATGATGTAAAGATTAGCAAAATCTGAGACTTAAGGTTGCATGCCGTAGATGTTTTCACATCGAACTGCCCAATTTAATATTTATCATTAAATAAATTTTATTATACATTTATTATGTAAAACTAAAATGTTTTTAAAACACAACCAAATTGTGTTTTAAAATACATCAAATAAATTTATTATGAAATAAATTTATTATGTCAATAAATAAAAAAAAAAAACAATTTAAACCAATAGCTCATATAAAAACAGATTACTTGCACAAAAAGCTATATATTGAATTTTATTAATTAATATTTAATTTAATATTTTAATTTATTATAATATTTAATAACATTTATAAGGAAATATTTAATTATTATTTTAACTATTATTTAATTTAATAAATATATAATTATTATTTTATTAATTATTATTTCATTTAATAAATATTTAATTATTTCAATTAAATATCTGGGCTAGAGGGTTTAAAACATTTGATCGAGGGTTAAATTTGATTTATAAGAAAATGTTAAATAAGATTTAAATAAGTAGTTGCTAGTTTTTTTTAATTATAAATATTTAATGATTGCTAAATGCTGTAACACTGTTTTGATTTTCCGTTGTTTAATTTATATTATTACATCGTACTGTATGCTTTGTTTTTCTAGTTTTATCTGATGTGTCAAATGAATTAAGATATTAAAGCTTTAATCATAAAAACAACAACAATATGGTTTTATAATGAGACTATTTATCGTCATTTCAAGATCAATGCACAAATAATTTTTGTGGAATAAACAACTATTGAATTTTGTGATAAAAGAACTAATTTGAAACCATTATATAAAATCGATTGCTAAGTTAGCATCTGCTAAGGTTGCTTCTCTTTATCATGTTTACCATTTTCTCCTGATTGCATTCTCTTCTTCTACAAACCTCTTCTTTGCCTCTGTATGGAATATTGTTTACATATTTGGGCTGGTTTTTCTAACGATGCTCTTTCCCCACTAGACAAGATTCAAAAATGCATTGATAGCTTGAGTCTCTTTCCCATTGTCGTAAAGTTGCATCTCTCACTCTTTTTTTTAATTACTATCATGGTCGCTGCTCAAAGGAGCTACTATCTCTAGTTCTACTAAACTATTCTTGCTTAACTCGTCATTCAGCAATTCATCATTTTACTGTATCTGTCCTGCATGCTCTAAAAACTTCTATTCGTATATTTTTTTTCCACATATTTCAACCCTTTGGAACTCTCTCCCATCTTCATGTTTTTCTGACTCATACAACTTACAACTTTTTAAGTCTTTAGTCAACCATTTCCTTGCTCTATTTATTTTGTATTTTTATATTGTTTCTTTCTATAACTTTATTCTTAGTTTTCTAGTAACTCCCAACTTAATATTGGTTGCTTGCAACCTTGTTGGTAGTATATCAGAATTAAAAAAAAATTTTCTCTCAGTGTATTTATTGAAGCCCTCACAGAACATATTTCAGTATGACGACTGATTGCTTAGCTAAATGTGCAATACTATTTGTGTTTAGTTTTTTTGAAAAAAGAATAAAGCCAAAAACTTAGCACCAACCCAAACTTTAGGTGGATGTAGCAACAACTCCCTTGCGTGTTCTCTTTATATCAGTTGATGTATATATTGAAGCTCCTGCAACTCTTTATTTGAAAATATCCATGTTGTATTAGAAAGTATCCATGCTGTATTAACTAATTCAGAAATATACTGATTATATTGGTATATTGATTGATTTAATGATTGCAATACTGAACTAGGAATGATATTATTGGCATAAGTTCAAAATAAGACATGAACTATTTTAAAAAACAAGTTAACCAGAAATTTAAAATGAAAAATTCAAAATATTAATTTGCTTCAGTATAATTTTGGTTCAATCTCCTAACAAAATAATTGACCAAAAATTCTAAGCAGTGTATTACAACATGTATTACAACAATATGGTATCAAATCCAATAAAAAGTATAACTAGCATCCACAAAGCTAGGGGACTGTAAAGCTCTCTTTATTGTGATTGCCATACTCTTACTTCCGATTCTAACTCTAAATAAATTTCTTATTCGTCATTGCACTGTTGTCATTTAGATGGTACTTATAATAAAGCTCTCTATTTTAGATAAGGTCCATAAAATATTGTGTATGCTGTTGTATCTGCTCTAGCTGCTAACCTTGAGTATCTGTCCCATTGTTGTAAAGTTGTATCTCTTTCTCTTTTGTATAAATACTAACATGATTGCTACATAAGCAAGCTACTGCCACTTTTTTCATCGACTCAATCTCGCGTGGCTCCTCATTTAGTTAATTCATACTTTTACTCTAACTATTCCTACATGCTAAAGTTATACTTATCTAGTTTATTTCCAGGAACATCAGTGCTTTCAAATTTTCTTTTCTTCGTTTTCATTTTTTCCTAACTCATACAATTTACATTATCAACTGCATTTTCAATCTTTAACTATCTTTGATATCTTGATAACTCCCAACTTAATCAGTGGCTGCTTGCAGCCTTATTAGGTGTGAATTTGTTTAAAAAAAAAACGTCTTCCACTTGCCAAGAAGTTGGAAATCTTACCCATTTTTGAGGGATTGACAAAACAAGTAAATAAAATAAATGATAGCCAAGGTATAGTTACTTCAGCTAAAAAACCTGTTTTTTAATTCACAATATGAGTGCATTGGTATACAACACCATTTTATAAGAGGGTTTTTTCATAATAAAAAGATAGCTTTGAAATAAGTACTAACAAATAAAAATACATACATGCATACATAAATGCATGTATGCATTTATGTATGCATGCATTTATATACTCTCATACTTACGTACATACATACAGTAGTGTCTCACATACTCTCATACTTACGTACATACATACAGTAGTGTGCTAAAGTAACTGGACAAGCGTATTACTTAAGATAACTTTTGAATGAAAAGTCCTATTTCTTTCAAATTTTCACTGGAATGTCAAAAAATTGATTACAATTCTAAAAGCAAATAAATTTTTACTAAATCTAAGCAATCTAATCTTGAAAATTCATTTTATTGAAATATGCGAGTGCAAAAGTATCCGGGCAGAAAAAAATACTTGAAGTAGATTTTTTTTTAAACATTTTTTAAATTAAAAATGTTGTAATTTAAAGTAAATTTTTTTTAATACTTCGTCTGGAAACCCTTGGCATTGATTACTGCTTGACAGCAACAAGGAGTACACCAGCTTTATAATCACATTATGAAGGATTTCACATTATTGGCAATTTTTTCCCATTCTTGCTTCAGAATTTTTAATAAATCATGTTTACGTATTAATTTTTGACCTAAAATTTGTCGATCAAAGTGTTCCCATAGATGTTCAATAGGATTAAGTTCAGGGCTTTGCGAAGGCCATTCCATTAATCAAGTTTTTTTTTGTCTTAAAAAAGTCTTTCACAAGGATTGAAGTGTGCTTTGGGCCATTGTCCTGCTATAATATCCATCCTCGAGGCATTTTGTCTTTAGCATGTGGTAGCATAACTTCCTTAATGATATCTTTGTACATATTTTTTTCCATTATGCCATCAATCAAATGGATAGGACCGACACAATCTCTATTGAAGCAACCCCAGAACATAACGTTTCCACCTCCGTGCTTTACTGTTGGTAGGTGGTATTTAAGATTGTTTCTATGGCCTTTGGCCAACGAATATATCTAATACCATCAGATCCAAATAACATAAACTTAGATTCATCACTAAAAAGTACTTTCAATCATAGTTCTCTTTCAAGCAAATCTCGAGTGTGCTTTTCGATTCTTTATAGAAATAAAAGGTTTCTTTGCGGGGCATCTTCCAAATCAATTTGCTAATCTCAAACAACGCTTGGTTGTATCAACACTCAATTTTACTTTATAAAATTCTTTTATTTCAGCATTTAACAAGACAGCATTTTTGCATGGATCATTTTTGTAAATAGATGTAATTTGAGGCCTTCCTAACTTTAGAGAGACTTTATTGTTATTTCTTTCCTTATAAATTTATATATCCGCTACTGTTGATTTTCCTATATAGAACTGATCCCTTGTAGTTCTGCCTTGTTCAATTGCACCCAATACCGCTTCTTTGACAGCCAAACTTATATATTTTTGCTGTGCCATTTTTAAAATTTATTCAAAACAATCTTCTTTTCAATTAAAAATACTTTATATTTTATTTACCGTTTTTAAACATTACATAAAAGCCAACAAAAGTAAAATAAATTTCTTAGTTTAGTTCTGTACAGATACTTTTTTAAGATTAGATTGCTTAGATTTAGTAAAAATTCATTTGTTTTTAGAATTGTAATCAATTTTTTGACATACCAGTGAAAATTTGAAAGAAATTGGACTTTTCATTAAAAAGTTGTCTCAAGTTATGTGCTTGTTCGGTTACTTTTGCACACTACTGTACATACCATACATACATACATACATACATACATACATACATACATACATACATACATACATACATAAATACATACATAAATACATGCATACATACATACATACATACATACATACATACATACATACATACATACATACATACATACATACATACATACATACATACATACATACATACATACATACATACATACATACATACCATACATACATATCTCACATATAAAACTCATAAAAATTAAATACTGCAACATTAATATTATTATTAAAATACATCTACCACTACACTATAATTATTTGCCATTAATTTATCTTAAAATGTACAAAATTATGCACATTTAAAATGAGAAAAAAAAAATTACTTGAACTGGATGTTTGGCAAGTGTTAACATTGTTAGCCTTGAAGTTTCTCTAACTAATGATGGTTTACCCAAACGAGCCTCTATAAACCTAAAAATATATTAAAAGATACTATTTATACATTATTTATACGATTATTATTAAACAATTTTAAGGTAATGATAATTTATAATTAAATGAAAAACAAAGATTTTAGTGATTTAACAATTACTAAAAATGGTTTAAAACATCTTTAGAGGCATATAAATTTATTTGAAATATTTTATATATTGCTGATGTAATTAGCAACTAAAACTGATCTTTTGATCATTCTACATGTGAAAACAATGATGCCAAACAACAGACAGTATTATTTTAAAATAAAGGGTATTATTTTTAATAAGATCAATAAATTCTCTTTGCAACAGTTTCACTTTTTGAAAAAAATTTAAAAGTAATTAGAATCATCAATGGTGCTGAATTGAAGACCAAAAATATATAACACACATGATAATATAATAGTTAGTAAGATTTATATATAAGCCTTAGTATAAACGATTAAACAAATAAATTTGAAAATCTAACAAAAAATGATGAAAATTCAGGCCTCAGAAAATATGGGGTACAAAAGTACAATTCTACAGTAAACTATCCTATCCTAATGGGTTTTTGGAGTAAGTAACAAAAACCTGATAAAAATACATAAAAGCTGAACATTCTATTTTAATCCTTTAAAGTGTAGAGAAACCTAAATTAATACGGTTTAATCTTTCTAATCAGAATCTACTTTATTTGAAAGCCTGCATAACTCGATTAAATGCAGTCACCATGAAATGTGCTTGAGAAATGTTTAACTTTCTATAATTCTATAATCTCTATAATTCGAAAACCTCCACAACTTGAATGGATTTTTCAGACCTGTCAGTGAGATTCTCTCTGTAAGTCGACTTTTTAAATTTCTGATGTGTGAATAATTCATTAAACTCTTTTTTCAAATTTTGAATGCTTTGAGTTTTTGAAAAAAGATTAGCGTGATTGAATTTCTTCTGTTTAAAAAAATCATGGCATCAAAGAAAACAATTTAAAGCTGAAATAAGAAGCTCTACTGGAATTGGAGAAAGGAAAAGCAAAGAGGCTTTGAAAATCTTTGATATTTTACTAAACATTCTTAGAACCTGGAAAAAGAATAAACATAAAATCTTTTTTTTGTTAAAGAAATTTGGCTTAACAGATGAAATTTGATATGTAGTTAAGCTTAAAAAATTTTCAAGCTTCCTATGGATGACCAGACAAATTAAATAAAAGTAAGTTAGTTACTTTTGTTTTATCCAATTTTTATGATTAACAACTTTACAATATATGATTATTTTACAGCTTTTTTCTTTAATTGTTTTAAGAAAAAAATATATAAATTTTTCGGATTCGGACATTTTGAAAACCTGCGAAGACATAGAAGTTACATTCATATCTAAGCAATTTTAAATTTTGTTTTGTAGATATAGTATATCTTTCAGAACCATTTCTTGAGAGGCAAAGTCAGTTAATGAGCAAATTATCCCATCATGGCTTGAAACCACACTGCCTACTATTCTCTCTTGATACCCACTTGAATATATTTTTAATCCTCATGAATTCAGCCTTTTCTACCAATGTTTGCTTACTAAAAGTTTACATTTAAAAAATGAAAAGTGCACAGGAGGCAAGCATAGTAGTACTCGTCTAATGGTAGTGTTAGAGGAGAAAGTCTTTGTAATTATGAAAACGTTTGTAATTAGAAAATCGAAGTCTCCTAGATGTTTCAAAGGTGTGAAAAATATTTTTTGTTATCACGCCAAACAAAAAAGTTAGAATTATTGGAGTGGGTTAAAGAAATTGACATAAAGTTTAGTTTTCAGAAAAGAAAAATTTATTTAATTATAGATGTTGTTCTGCTCATCCTAATGTGCAGAAAATTGATTGGGTGGAACTTATGTTTTTTCCTTTTTCAAATACAACCTCGATCACCCAACCTATGGATTAAGGAACTATCTGTTCTCTTAGAGCAAGATATAGCTCATTTGCAATGAAAAAGCAGATTGCTGACTTGGAAAAAGAGAACAAGACCTAAGTTTTATATCTTAACTGATATGTTTATGCTAACAAAAGCATGGAATTCTATTCCAGACCAGACCATTATAAATTGTTTCAAGAAATCAGAAATATTATTAAAAGCAGTAGAACAGCATATAAATGATAATAAGGATCCTTTCTGTGGGTTAGATCTAGAAGAAGATGTAAAGGAAAACTAAAAAAATGATCTTGAATTGTTAAAAGCAAAATTAGATGCTGATTTTAACCTCATGGACGATGAGTTAGATTTTAACTTCATGGACAATGAGTAGATTTCATTGTTTGCATTGCCAACAAATAATCAGATGAATACATCATTGCTGAAGTTTCTGGACATAATGCTATTGAAACTAAAAAGGAATCCAATGATGAGCGTGTTGATGTTTCTGATGATGCTACAAAACCAAGTTTGAATGAAGCAATGCATGCTATCACTGTACTCGAAAAATACAGTCTTTACTTTAACTTTGGAGATAATTTGACAAAGGTTCTTAAAGACAAATTGTGTCATTGACATAGATTTACAAGCTCATAAAAGACAATCAACAACTAATGACTTTTTTGAAAATGTAAGTTAAACACATAATATATGTTGCATTTAGGAATGAGAACCACTAATTGTTTATTTTATTTTTATTTGTTACTTTGACAAGATTATTTGAAAAAAAGTTATTCTATAATTCAAAACTTTCTATAATTGAAAAATCTCTCTAAATTGAACTTTTATTTTTCCCTATACTTATTATATAGAGAGTTAGAATTAGAGAGATTGCACTGTATTTTGTTATTGACTTTGAATTTGAATTAAAGAGATTTAACTGTATTTTGTTATTAACTTACAAGTAACAGCACACACAATCGGTTAGGCAGAAAACCTTATTTCACAAATATGAGCGCAATACATGTAATACAATAAAGATATGAACACAATGTTTCCAAAATTGTCGCAATAATGTTGGATGCAGAATGTTTACTCAACCAATATCTTTATCAATATCTGAGCAGCTCAAATCTGATTCATGCAATGTGCAACTTGTCACATTTTAAATAATTCAGGTACAATCAAATAAGAAACAAATATGAGATATGTAAAAAATGACCATTCTCGTATGCATTTTGCTGTTATGCAGGAACTTAGAACTGTTGATGCTATGGGAACACTTAATTCAATTAAGTGTAATGCTATTAATGAACATATTCTCTCAATTAAATGTATTCTAAATCAAAAACTTGTAATTTTGACAGGGCTAATGTAATGTTGGGAAAACACAGAGGGGTCAGCGCACTCATGAACTATTGCTATGATACTGCATTAGTTGGAGCTTTCTGAGCCTGAGTCTTCCAGCCCCAGATCACCTTTATCTGTAGATTTGTAACAAGAATCACTCACTTTTTAAAGTAATTGTTTCAATTGCTGTAGACTCGAGGTTGCTGCAGACTCAAGGTTAGGAACATTTTAAACACTCCAGTTATCAGTTTGATTTAGCATCTACATTTTTATCTACGCTTTTTATATATAGACATTTTACTTCATCAATACACTTTTTAATGTTTTGGCATTTGAGTTCCATTTTTAGACATGATGTAATGACAAAAGGTACATTCACTCTTTTCATTTGGTTAATTTGGCTGGGTTTAAATAAATAAGCAACTAAGGTTTTATTTCTGTCCCCCTGTATTTACTGCTCCTGTGCTTTAATCATTTTTATAATTATATAAAGTAAAATATCTAAAATTTAAATAAAATTAAGTAAAAATTTTCATTTTACCGCTTTGTAGAGGTCGGTAAACTATTCAATGGCATATTAATTAGTAAGATGAAATAGTAATATAGATGGTAGTATATTTTTCTTTCACTTTAAAAAAATACTTGCCTAATAATTTTTCTTTTATTTTAAAATTAGAGTCAACTTAACTAACTACAAACATAATCTATATTTGTACTGTTTTAAAAGTACAATAATATTTATAACTCAAAGATATGTTTAAAAGTAATAAATAAGGATTTATTTCTTTTAAAAATTACAAAAGTGAATTTCAGAGTCACATCTCTAGTTTTGTTTATAAACTTCATCTTTTTTTAAGTTATCTTTTTTTAATAGTATAAAGTCAGACAGTTACTTCATTGAGATATTTAAATATTTTCACCATGTACTACAACTAACCCCAAATTCAGTTTGGTGGCCTAAAAACATAAGATGGATCTGTGCGGTATGGTGGTATCTAGCCATTGACCTCCTTAAATCATTAAAAAAACTGAGGCTTTGGTTGCACACCAAAAATCAGTTACAAAAACTAATAATGCATTCTATTTATTATACTTCAGTGTGAATTTTGTTGAGAATATCTGCAAATATCACTTATTTTTGAAAAAGATAATCTACTAGTATGCAGCATACTTTGATTAACAAAAGTCTTCACTTTGAATCAAATAAAAGTTCACATAAGTAAAAACATGCAAAGATTAATTTCGAAACTTAATATTGGTGGAGATAACAATGATAACAAAATACCCAACAACAACAGCTGGTGAATGTGTGCTCAGCTGTGAACTACAAAAAAAATAATCTCTCGCATGCCTTTTGATAAAACCCTAAAAGATATAATTTGAATACCAGTTGATAGATGATAATAATCATGAGAAAGTGGTTTTCATCAGCAAAGAAGCATTATTAAATAGTCTTAACATATATGGATCAAAAATACTATGACAGCATACACTTCAATGCCTCCAAGAAGATGCATTCTTTTAAGTAGTAGATTCAGCAGTGATTGAAATAACAAAAATTTATATTATAAGCAAAAGCTGATGAAATAAGGAAAGTATTAAATTCTGAAAATTTGTTTTAGGAAATTTCAATTGAGGATATTTTATTCTTCATTAAAAATATATATAACAATATTTGCACTTGAAAATTTTTACTACTTTGTAACCCTTAACTTTTTAAATATTCTCTTTGATTTGTCTCTGATAAATATATTTCTTTTTGATTTGTCTCTTTGATAAATATATTTCTCTTTGATTTATCTAGATGCTTACACAGTCTTCATACAAAAACAAATAAAAACAAAACTTGAATAAAGGTTGTCTATTTTCATTTGTTTATCCTTCCGGGAACTTTAGCCTACCTTTTTATCTTAAAAACTGGATAATTAAAAAACAAAACAAAAACATTTTAAATGATTAGTTAACAGTTTTTCTCTATGCAGCATTTAAATCTTCTTCAAAGAAGTTATCATTATTATTCAACATGTTAATAAAGTTATTACTATATATAAATAAAATTACCATAAAATATAATTACGAAATAAAAATAAATAGTAGTAAAGCTATAAAGATTTTGGTAAAGAGTTAAATGACTGCTGTTATAACTATTCTTAAGCAATGCAAAATATATTTGAAATATAGTTGAATAAAAGAAATTGTACATCAAAATTTTGAATCACAAACAGATTTCATATATTGCATACAAACTCATATATAAATCTTATATCATTTTATTGAAACCAGCATTTGGAATTATTAAAACTGTGGAAAAAATTAAATATTATTTATTAAAGCATCATAAAAAATCTATGAAAATAAATCAAAGTGTATTTAAATATAATATATAATAAAAAAACACCTTGCTGTAACACCTGTACCCATCTTTGCAGCATAAACACCGACAGCTAACAATGACAAACCAGCTACCTAAGTATTAGAAGTATAAAAAAATAATGTGATTTCAGAAGAATCAACTTTATTTTTTAACAGAATCAAAGTCATTTTTCATTAAACTTACAGAAGCAGATATTTTGTCCCAGTCTGAAAGAAAATTTGTAACTCCTGTCCCAATTAAGGCCCCTGCAGCTCTAGAGGAATAACAAAACTCATTTAAAAATGTAAAAAGAAAAAAATTTATTCATATTTTATATATACATACATATATATATATGTATATATATATATATATATATATATATATATATATATATATAATATATATATATATATATATATATATATATATATAATTGATTTTTTGATGAGATTAAATAAAAATAACTACATGATTTTTACTACTAAAAGTTTCATGCGTTTAGCAATCATCAGGTAAAAATACATTGTTTTTTTTGTTAAAAAATATACTTAATAAATATCGTGGCAAAAACGATTATAAAACTATAACTACTTTGGTTTGGTTTTTTAATCTTTGGGCTCGTGGTTGTCAAGCAAGAACTTGTTTTTACTTGATGATTGCTAAACGCATGAAACTTTTAGTCGTATAAATCATGTAGTTATTTTTATTTAATCTCGTCAAAAAATCAATTATATAGCTCTGATATCATTCATCGAGCACTCTTGCTGAATATATGCTCACAGCAAAATTCAACTTATATATATATATATACATATATATATATATATATATATATATATATATATATATATATATATATATATATATATATATATATATATATATATATATATGTATATATATATATATATATAGATCTATAGTTTGTTGTCTTTGGGAAGAGCGGATGGAAAAAAGTAATTCTTACGCCAACACATACGTCACTTTTAATTACTTTCGACTTTCGTCCAACATTTGCATGTTGGACGAAAGTAAAAACCATTAATTTAATTACAAATAAATCGTTTTTTAAAAAAACCACAAAAACACAAATTTAATTGACCAGAATGTTTTAAAAACATTCTGAATGTTTTTAACAATATAAACAATGTTTGTATTTTTATTTTTTTTAATAAAATGTTTTTATTTTTAATTTTTTTTTAATAAAATGTTTTTATTTTTATTTTTTTTACTGTAAATCATGCGCGTAGTGTTGCTACATCGACTATCTTATAGCCTGACTCGCAAGGGAGTGCTGCTACATCGACTGGCAAATAGCCTGACTCGCAAGGGAGTGCTGCTACATCGACTGACAAGTAGCCTGACCCGCAAGGGAGTGCTGCTATATCTACTATTTTTTAGCCTGACCCGCAAGGGAGTGCTGCTACATCGACTGAGGGTTTGGTTGGGGCAGGCAGTCTATCAATTAACAAAAAAAAATAATTCCGGTCTTGCATTTTAATTTTTACTTTTTGTCAACAAAATATGGAAAAAACTTTCGGACAACATCTAAGGGTTGTGTATATATATATATATATATATATATATATATATATATATATATATATATATATATATATATATATATATATATATACACAGTGTGGAAAATAAGAGATCAAAGGTGAGCGGTCAAATCGATTGGCTAACACATGGAATTGACTGTCAATTTTTTTCTTTTGACGGTCAAAATTTTTATTTTTTTATTTGTTTAAATTTTCATCTGAGTAATAGTTCTTCATAATTAAAACTAAATACACAAAAAATATGAGATCATTAATCTTTAATGCTAAAAATTAATGAACTCATATTCTTTTTAAAATAATCATTTAAAATAAAACCAATGTATTTTTTAAATTTAAACTTGCAATTAACTAACGTTCAAATTACCTGCTAAACTTAATTTGTTTAAAATTACGCTTGCTTGCACAAATTTTCATTCAATTAAAAAAAGAAATTTGATAAAATCCAATGTTATATATATTTTTTTAAATATCAAAACAAATTTTTAACAATATTAAAAAAATTTCAACTGAATACTTAATACTAAAAGAAATCATTTTATGAATGCTTTTGAAAAATGAAAGCGCTGTTTGTGTCTTTTGATTTGCCTTCATTAAAACGGGTTAACGTTTGATGTTTAATTATTATTAAATTGAGCTATTTTAAAATTTTAAATAATATTTTTATCTCTGATTTTAATGAGCAGAGATATAAAATATTTCTTTATCTCTGCTCATTTAAAAAACTGTCAAAATTAGGTATTTATAACTTTATTAACAAATTTTTTACAATTTAAACTTAATACTAAGAAGGCTATTGTTTTATGAAACACTACATAAATTACTATTGTTACATAAAAAGAGATTTTACTAAACATATATATTTTTAAGAATCCTATTATAAAAAATTTTAAATTTACCAATAAATCATTCATTCATTTATACGTTTGCAGCAAAAACTTACAAGAAATAAATAAAAAGATTTTAAAAAAAAAAAGAGTGACATCTAAAAGCGAAAATGTTCCCAGTTAAATTATTGCTTATTTTTATATTATTATAAAAATAATAAAATATGAACTTCAATAATTCATGAACAGAAGGTTTTTAACCACCAGTCAAGTAAAAGTAATTTAAATAAGTGAAACAAAAAAAAAAAAAGATATAGCTTACATCACAAATTCGTCAACAAAGCAAATTAAAGTAGCACATCTTAAACTATTTTAAACGCTTATTTCAAATTTAAATGATTTTATTTTTTATAAAATTTAAGTATATGCATTTTCCAAATCACATCATGATTGTTTTTCAAACCTCTGATTTCTTTTTTAACCGGTGAATAATGACCAGCAAGAATTTTAGTCATTTTCAATAGTTTCACCACAACAACATTAAAACGAAATCAACAAAAAATAGCCAACTTCAAACACTTTTAGGTTGGCAATGAGGTCTACATTGCTGAATACTGACCCTAATTCTATAATTTTATATATATATATATATATATATATATATATATATATATATATATATATATATATATATATATATATATATATATATATATATATATATATATATATATATATACATATATGTATATATATATTTTAATGATAATAATATAAATGATTATAATAATAAAACAGACTATTTAAAGCAATTTTAATACCCAGTGAATTTTTTGCAACAAACTCATGCAAATATCCATAAGTTATATAAACTACAAATAATCAAAATTTTGTTTATTCGAAATTTGTTTTTTGCTACTCTAGATGAAAACATTGTCATTTGTAATTTTACAAGGATTTTTACATGTTGTTTTGCATATATTTGTATTTTGGTGTAAAAATGCAGTCTTCCGAAACATTTAAAACTTTTTTATAACTGTTAAAAAATAGTTAATGGCAAATTCTTGACTTGATAATATTAAGTAAATAGTTAATGGCATATTCTTGATTTTTTTGGATCATCACGCATCTTTTTAGAATAGCCTTGATGAGTTTATAAATTTTTTCTTGTGTATTTTTTTTCCACATGGTTTCAATAGCTATATATAACTCATCAAAATTTTTGAAAGATCTTGTGTTTAAATAAAAATTTATAAAAAACCGCGGTTTCAGTTTTAACTTAAAAAAAAAAAACGTGGTTAACTGTGGTATTCGGTTTTTCTTGGTAAATAGTAAAACTTATGTAAGTTTATCTTGCATTGTTTATTTAAAAAGTTATTTAAACCAAGTGTTATAACATTTTGTTCATATTTTGAAATAAAACTTATAATGACTTAATTTTATTAGAAAAATTTGAGTAAAAAATTTTTAAGAAAACTAAAGATTTTAATGATTCATCAGATAATCGTGATCTAATTTTTGTGCAGAAACTGGTGCACAAAAATTAGATCACCAACATCCAGATGCAGTTTGATTTCTCTACCAAATTTCTCAGTAATTTTCTTCCAAACAATTTGATTATGAACTCATGACATTTTTATGAATTTCACTACTCTTCATGCATTCATCAAAATTTCAGGGTAGTCAATATTAATCTCACTGATTTAAAATTAAAACTATCATCATAAATTTCATGTTCATTCTCTTCTGAATCACTGTCCGTTTCCTTGGGTACCTTTCCTTGCTGCATTTGCGTCTTTATTTTTCTTATATAGTGTGTCGCATACACCAAGATAAATTGCATGATTAAAGCAAAACTGATTAACAATGTCCATTAATTGCATAAGCTTTTGTTAATTGCTGCACCATCTTGAAAAAAACCTACTACATCTCTTTCCATATAGACACTAAATGAATTCAAATGATCCTTAATATTTTGTATTAAACTTTCAACTAGAAAGGAACCATAAACCTTAAAGAGGCTAGTTTAATAGGTTTTTTTACATTCACTTTCATGCAGGTTGACACTAATGTACCTTCTGTGCCACGAAGATATGTATTCATCATGCGTTAAGCTAAATTATGTTCATTTGAATTTATTTGATAATTTCTTGTTTCATTACTTCCTTTTTATCAGAAAAATCTTAATGGATTAAATTCATCACATTTGTTGGACTTTAAGGAAGAGGATTTCCTTTTTGTTGAATCAATGAGTGAATAAATTTATTGTTAGATCTTGCTACAGACGGTGTTTTGATTAATCATATTAATCAAAACACCATCTGTAGCAAGATCAGCTACAATTTCTTTAAGGCTTAATCTTTTTTTTGGTAGTGAATTTGAGCTGCTGTTTGATCCAGTCCAGTCGAAGGACTATTGATAGTAATTCCATTACACAAAATATGATTTCGCAAAGTAGTTGAGGATCTACCGGAGCATGTTACAACAGAAGCGCATCTATTACAGATGCCTTCAACATCTCTTGAATTTGAAATTTTACGCTGGGCAGTAAATTTTTAAACTGATCACATGATTTATCTGGAAGATAAGTACATTTATAAAAAATTGAATAATTGATAAAAATATTACTGTAAATTATTTTTATTACATACCTAAACGTAATACTTAGTTGAACCAAAATGTACACAAAAAATATCTGTGTTTTTTAAGGAATAAAAATCTTTAATAGTTTTTTATTAGGGTTTAAAAAATTTTTAATTTTTAAATAAGAAAACTTTTTTTTGTTCTTATATTCCATTTCTATAGGATTAGGTAGTTATTAAATTGTTTGATTATTTGACACATTTTTGTTAATGGAGTACCTAGTAGAAATTTTGTTTAACTACTTTCATATAATATTCAATAATTTATACTTAAAAAGCTAAATTATACTTCTTTGCTTCCATAATAAAAAATCATAACCCAAAAAAGTCAGAAATCTTTTATATTATAAAGATATGTCATCAAAACAGCACAAAACTAATATTGACAAAAATATCAAGTCAATATTATTCCTTATAATACCACACAGACCAAAAAAATGAACAATGAACACTTAATTGATTTTTTTTTACATAGTTATAAAAAAAGTTATATTAGTTAAAATTTTTACATTAAAATACAAATAAATTTTTTTAATTTATAGCATATATAGAATAAAGTATATACTAGAGTTTTATTTACTCTTAAGTTAATTACAAATATATAATTTCATCATATTTAAAAAAAAAAAAAAAAATACTTAAGAGATTGCAAAACTGTCTCCCTATGTTCTGCAGCTTTTAATTTAATTTGTTCTAAGCGAATATCTTTATTTTCTCTCTCTATTACTCCTCTAAAATAAAAACAATGATTCACATATTCCTTATTTTAACATTTTATAAATAAGGAAAAAATGTTTCTTAAAAAAACGTTTATTGACAGAGAGTATATTTTTTTTAATTTGCCAAAAGAACTGAATGTTAAAAAATATTGCATACTTTGCCCTCATTTTTGCTGTAAGTTGCTTCATTTCATTTTGATGACGAATTTCTGCTTCATGCTCAATTGTAGCTAATTGTAAAAAAAGAAAGAGACTTAATAAATTTTTTACAGTTAAACAATTTTATAAATAGCTAAAACTGAT
>NC_088925.1:38202500-38225000 GCF_038396675.1 Hydra vulgaris
TACAAAGCCATTTTATAAGGACAGTTGATCGCCAAAATATAGCCCATATGTATGCAGTTGTGAATGAGAAGACTGTAGCTGCTCTTAAAATGTTCGATTTCAAGGAGAACAGTGAGTTTCTTGATAGAGTACTGTCTGCATGGGACTAAATTAATATTAAACAAGAAGGAATAGACATATGTTTGAATAATCCAAATAGAGCTTAATACAAACACGTCAATGATAAGGGACTTATCATTGACATGTTTGTATTAAGCTCTTATTTCTAATTGATTCTAATGGATTATGAAATGCTGGTATTTGCTGACAGTGTTAAAGCAATGCCAGAAGGAAACTGTCAGCAAATGCAAACATTTACTGTTAGCAAGCTAATTGCTATAAACCATTTATAAGTGAAACTAAAAAATCTTTGTCAAGTACGCTCTATGGAATTGTACATTTAGTCAGAATATTGTTGACTGAAGATCATCAGTATGTTCTTCCTGGGATTTTTCAAAGATCAGTTAGAAAGAGAATTTGGAATATACAGGTAATTAAATTTTGCGCAGCCTGTCTATGTGTTTTATAACCATTATAATAGTTATTTTGTAAAAATATTTGATAAAATCTAAGTTTTTCTTTAAGAACACTTTTTTTTTTAATAGTTTAATGTATCAAAAAATTCTCTTAAGGCACTACTTAAATAAATTTAAATTTACTTTAAAAAAATTATTTGTGATTCTTCTTTTTGTCTTTATATTTTGATAGAAGTTGAAAATAGTTTGCATTTGCATTGTTTAAGTTTGTTTAGTAATTTGGATACTATGGATTTGCCTATATCATAGTACTCCATTGTTCAATCAGAGTGTTTTCACTTAAAATTGATTGAAGATGATATTCATTATCTGTGTGTCTCATCAATAGATGCCATTTCAGAAGAAGAAAATACTGCCTTGTATTATATTTCTGGTTACATCCTACATAAGTTTGCTTCATATGTTTTTATTTCCAGTACCTTAAACAAAAATGCATCTGAATTTGCAGATTTGGTTTCCCTTGTCGACTATGTCATTCTACTAAACATTTATTTCAGTATGTAAGACATGCTTATTCTCTTTTCATTTTAATACCTAATACAGAGTTGCAGTTTCAGTGCGTAAAGTATGTTTTAAAACTTTTTTGTATTTGTATACAGCTCTACCCTTTGATTTAGAAAAATTGTATAATTTGTATAAAATTAAATATAATATTAAATTGTAATATAATATTAAATTGTATAACCCCAGTTGTCTCCACCATTTCAAATTGCTTTTTCAAGGTTTTAATAAAATTGGATGGCTCAAACAAGGCAGCTTTAAGTATTGATGACCACAAAATAAATAAAATAACTTTTAGGGGGTTGGCGATAATAATGAATTTATCTTTTTCTTGCCCCAGCCGTATATTTACATTTTATGATAATTTTGTAAATTTTTATTTATGGTGAAATACGTAATGATAATAATAAAATGAAAAAATTTTTTAGTTAAATATATTATTATATATTATTATAAACATAATATTACATGATAAAATTAAAAATAAATTAATTATACCAACTATATTGTATATACTTTTTGTTGATGTTAAAGTTATGTAATGTTAACATCATTTAAAAACTAATTTAAAGATACAGCTGTTAGCTGAATCTTTAAATTAAAAAGTTAACAAGTTCAAAAAAATTAAGGAAATGCCTTATTAGTCTCAAGCACCCATAAAATACCCAAAAACACTTTAAATAGTCTCAAAAAACAACTTTTTTTTTACTCCAATTTTTCAGCCCTCTTGTCAGAAATAGTCCCTGAATATATATATATATATATATATATATATATATATATATATATATATATATATATATATATATATATATATATATATTATGTATGTATGTATGTATGTATGTATGTATGTATGTATGTATGTATGTATGTATGTATGTATGTATGTATGTATGTATGTATGTATGTATGTATGTATGTATGTATGTATGTATGTATGTATGTATGTATGTATGTATGTATGTATATTAGGGTTATGATTTTTTTAACTTTTGTCACAGTTTTAATTGGCCATAGTTTTAAAATCTGAGAAATTGATAGGTAATATTAAAATTTCATTGTAATATTGAATATAGTTAAAAAATGTCCCCCATCCACAATTAAGTTATGCAATAAAAATATTGTTGTTTTTATGACTATTATGAAAATATTTGATTTTTAAATTCGCTATAAAGCATAAAAAACATTTAAGTAAAAACTACTTTATGTGCTTGTGTAATATGTTGGTCTGAACTGAATAATTACACAAATACAGAAAATAGTTAATACTAATGCGTTTTATGTTTTACTTATTTCTTTTGTCTTTACCCATTTCAATGCCTTTTTTTTAATATTTATACAGTAAATTTTTAAAGAAAAGTATTTTTATTAAAATATTATTAAAACATAGAACATTACTAACATATATCATCCATGCATTTTAGATTTTTCTAATATGTCAAATAAATATAGTAAAACTGTTGTTGACAAATATTCAAGAGTATGGACAAAAAATTTAGTTTCGTTTGAAAAACATATAACATCAAGACCCTTTATTGAAAAACTATTGGTGTACCCTTTATTGAAAAACCATTGGATTCATTTAATAGAATGCTAAAAAAAAACTTTTATTATTGGACATTACAACTATCTAGCATCAATTGAAAAAAGCAGAAAAGAAAGAGTAAAGTTAATTGCTGTTGAAATAAGTAAATTATGGAACAAACTTAACTTTCCAAGTATTTCTAAAAAATCAGTTAGCAGAAAAATTGAAAAGGTTATAGAAAAAGATGACAAGTAACTTAAAAAGCCTGGCAAAAAGGAAGAATGCTCTGTTTTTGGAGATCTTTTTGATATCATCAATAGTAAGAAAAGATAGTCTGGAAGATAAAAAATTTTATAACATACAATTATTAAGTTCAGGAGAAGTTGGTCACAGTACTAACACACAAGTGTCATTACATCCTTCAAAAGTCAGAGTTTATAATCCAAAAGATACAACTTCTACAAGCAAAGCAAATAATTGTCCACTTAGCAGTTCAACTGCATCAGAAGAAAGTGGTTTAGATTTAGATTCAAAAGACAATTATGAACCAGTGGAATTAAAAAAATCAAGAAAGAGAGTATATAATAGAACAAAGTTAATATCTAATCTTGTGATAACTGAATCTTTAAGTACAAATAAATCAGCTAGAATCTGTAAAAAGTTATTTGAAAAAGGAATTGAAATAGAAACTCCAAGTCAGACAGGAATATGGAGATCAACTATAAGGCAAGGGGAAAGCATGAAGAAAATTGTTGCTAAAATGGTACAAGAAGAACAATTCTGCCTACATTTTGATGGAAAGAAAATAAACAAAACTGAATAACAAATTGTGATACTTCAAAATGAGAAAAGGAAAATTCACTTAAGAATTGTTAAATGAGAAAGTGGAAAATCCAATGATATTTTTGAAGCTTTTAAAAAATTGCTGAATGATTTTGATGCATGGAAATGTATTTCAATGATTATATGTAACACAAAAGCAGTAAACTTAGGAAGATTAAATGGTATAGTTGTTAAAATACAAAATGAAATGGAAACCAGAGGCTTTACTAAACCACAATATTTAGGATGACAGCATCATATATTGGATCTCCTTTTAAAACTCGTTTTGGATCATTTTGTAAATTGTAAATCAACAAGTCCTGGTTTTGATTATAAATTTGTGAAGGACTTAACCAAAAATTATGAAAATTTTCAAAAAAATTATACATATGAAGCTGAGCCTAATCATTACATAAACTCGGGATGGCGAGATAACTTCAAATTCCTTTATGAGTTATGTGAAGCTTTTAGTTACTTCACGAATCATAAAAAATTACCAAAAATTAAGTGGCACAAGCTTCCTCCATTGCACAGTACTAGATGGAACTCTAGAGCATCATATGTTCTTCTTGCCTATTTTCTTATACCAACATGGAGGTGTGAACTTGAAAGTGCAGCAACGTTTATAGCAAATCAATGGAAAAAAACTTTGTTCAGCAAACAATTATTTGATGATAAATCATATGACTATATGCTTGATGCATTGACTGAAATTAATTGTACAGCTGCTTTAATGTGCTTCATGAAACACTGGAGCAAAGAAGATAGCGTAGTTCAAATTCCAAGAACAAACATCATTGCTGAACGAGGCGTTAAATTGATGGAAGATCTCCTTCAAAATTCAAAAAAATGGGAATATGCAAATGTGAAATTTATTGGAAAGAATGACCTGTTAAGCGTTAAAACTAACTTGCTGAAAATAATTACTTTTATTGATCCAATTCAATGATATATAGTTTATAAATACTAAATATAATTTACAATTATTTTTATTTATTTTTGCGGCTGTTCATAAATGGGTAGGAAATAAGCTTTATGTGTCCTCATATAATCTATGAAAAATCACATTATTATCAAGGGGGGGGGGGGGATATTTTTGCAACCAGACTACCATTAAACCAGTTTTTTATCAATTACTCAACATTTCTCAGGTTATAGAAGTATGGCCACAACAGATTCAAAAAATGTCATAACCCTAAAATATATATATATATGAATATATATATATATATATGAATATATATATATATATATATATATGAATATATATATATATATATGAATATATATATATATATGAATATATATATATATATATATACATATATATATATATATATACATATATATATATATATATATATATATATATATATATATATATATATATATACATATATATATATATATA
Source organism: Hydra vulgaris (assembly GCF_038396675.1). Taxonomy (NCBI): domain Eukaryota; kingdom Metazoa; phylum Cnidaria; class Hydrozoa; order Anthoathecata; family Hydridae; genus Hydra; species Hydra vulgaris. The sequence goes on from NC_088925.1 coordinate 38,207,338, forward strand.
TATATATATATATATATATATATATATATATATATATATTTATATATATATTTATATATATATATATATATACAGTACTGTGAATAAGTTTTAGACCACTTGTATAATTGGATGTATTAACAATTTTTTTCCTATGTAATTTTTTTAAAGCATACTTAAGTTTAATAATATGTAATAAAAGTTGAAAGAATATATTATTTTGAACAAATAAACAAAATTGATGAGGAAACATGAGGGATTTGTTTGTTTATTAAAACGATATGTCATAACAACTACATCCAAAACAGGATAATTGAAGAATGCTGTTACAGAAATCATTGAAAAGGTTAGAGAAACTAGCTCCCGTGAAGATAGAAAGAAAAGTGGTAGACCTCCTAAGCTAACAAAAGATGACAATAAATATTTTAAAGCCCTATCTTTAAGAAATACAAAAAAAGCATAAACCGAGCTGACAAAAGACATTAACACAGCAACTGGGAAAAATGTAAGCTCTTCTTTTATTCGACGGCACCTACTTAAATCGAGATTAAGAGGGTGTGTTGCAATTCGAAAAACGTTATTATGGTGTGGCAATAAAGAAAAACAACTTAAATATGCAAAACAACTTGGAACAAATTGGAAATCTTTGAGTTGTTTTGTATACTTAAGAAAATGAAAGAAAATGTTTAATTGGGTTTAAGAATTGAAGCAGCCTATCAGCCGGAGTGTTTAAACCCTATTATTAAACACAGAGGAGGTTCTTTACAAGTTTGGGGCTGTTTATCTTCATCTGGAGTAGGTGATTTGATAAAAATAGGGGGGCGACTCACCGGGGAACATTATGTGGATATCCTAAGGCACTATGCTATATCATCCGGAATGAGACTAATAGGTCATAATTTTATTCTGCAGCAGGACAATGACCAAAAACATTGTTCCTGAGCGACAAAAAATAATTTAAATGAAATGGCAGAGAAAGTAACACTGGAATTGATGACCTGGCCTCCCTAGAGTTCAGTTTTGAATATAATTGTGCATTTTGGGATTACCTGGACAGAAAGAAGGTCGAACATGCTCCCTGAAAAGCTGAAAAATGTTTTAAAGTACTTCAAAGAGAATGGCACAACATACCCCAGGATTTTGTAACTAATTTGTATGAATCTATTCCCCAGCGAATATCAGCTGGGATTGAGGAAAAAGGAGTAAATATTAAGAGTTTTTTATGAAGTTTGACATTAAAAAGTTTGTAATTGTTCCATATTTTGTGTGAAATACATGTGTTTCAATAAATTTAAAATTTAGAACTACAAACTAAAATATTAGATAAGAATTCTCTGGGATTTTTTGAAAAAATGTAAGTGGTCTAAAATTATTCGCAGTACTGCATATATATATATGTATATATATATATATATATATATATATATATATATATATATATATATATATATATATATATATATATATATATATATATATACACACTATATATATATATATATATACACACTATATATATATATACACACACTATATATATATATATATATACATATGCACTATATATATATATATACACACTATATATATATATACCAGGGATGCGGAGTCCTAAAAAAGACTCCGGATTTGAAAGTCACAAAAAGATTACTTTATCCTAGTTTTTGGTATTCAGGAGCTCTAAAAATATAAAAAAGTTTCTGGACTACTAATAGGAAAAAAATTAAGACTTTTAGGTTAAAGGAACAATCATTTTTTGAGTCCAGAGTCCTTAGGTATAATGGCGGCAAGGACTCCGGGACTCCAGGACTCTGGGCTTAAAAACAACAAGTTTCAAGTCATTAAATCTCATAAATTTTTTTATTATAGCAGATATTAAGTCAAGAAACATGTCTAGAGCTTCTGGACACTACAGACTTGGAAAAAGTAGAGATATAAACCCGGAGTCTTTTTGGGACTCCGCATCCCTGATATATACACACTATATATATATATATATACACACACACTATATATATGAGGGTTTTTGACCCCATGCTCCTGTACTGTAGTTTGACGAACTTTTACCTAAAAAGCACAAAATAAACTATTTTTTTGCCTATCTTCTGAAAAAAGTTTACCCCGCCATTGAAAAATTGATTTTGACATTAAATCGATTTTCAATTTTATGTCAAAATCAAAAAATCGATTTTATTCATAGAGTTTTGTAATGTTAACAGTATTTAAAAAAGAACCTATTATATGTTCGCTGTTCACTCCGCCATTGGAAAATCAATTTTGACAAACAAAATCGAAAAGAACCTATTATATGTTCGCTGTCATTCTGCCATTGAAAAATCGGTTTTGACATAAAATCAATTTTTTAATAACGGGGTAAACTTTTTTCAAAAGTTATGCAAATAATAGTTCATTTTGTACTTTTTAGGTAACAGTTCATCAAACAACAGTACAAGAGCATGAGGTTGAAAATGGAGTATAGCTTGTCTAAAACCTTTTTTACGGTGTGTTAATAAACAAAAACTATTTAAATGGGCAAGATATCATAAATTGTGGATATTAGATCAACGGAAAAAAGGCTTTTGGACTGATGAATCAAAGTTTGAATTATTTGGAACCAGAAGACGTCTATATGTCCGACGAATTGTAGGTGAACATGGTAATGGTATTTGTTTGAGTAAAACACGATGGTGGTTATGTCATAAGTTAGGGTGGTTTTGGAGGAAAAGTTGGTGATTTAGTTGAATTTAAATCAACAATGGATAAAAAAGTGTACTATAATATTTTGATTTATCATGAGGTGCATTTGGTATTTGTAATATTGGTAAAGAGTTTGTCTTTCAATTAGACAATGACCCTAAACACACTTCTAAATTATGTGGAAATTATTTAAAGACAATCACCTGATTTAAACCTGAGAGAAACTATGAGATGAACTGGACAGAAGGGTATGCATAATGTTTGAAACTTATACAAATAGTCTATGGGAATGTCTCCAAGATCTCTGGAAAAACTTAAGTTTTGAAACATTAGATATGTTACTCTTTTGAATGCCAAAACTCTGTAAGGCTGTCATCCGCGCTGGATGGTGGTCATCTTGATAAGAGTAAAATTCAAATATTGTTGAGAAATGTATTTCTAATAAATGGAGCATAGTTTGTTTTTTATAGACGATTCACACACTGACTTTTGCACACTAGTCTGTGTGAGTGTGTGTGTGTGTGTGTGTATATATATATATATATATATATATATATATATATATATATATATATATATATATATATATATATATATATATATATATAAATGTATACAATTTATGTTGTGGATTATTAAGGTTTTAGCTGTCTGTCATTCACTAACTATTGATGTTAATATATATATATATATATATATATATATATATATATATATATATATATATATATATATATATATATATATATATATATATATATATATATAAATGTATACAATTTATGTTGTGGATTATTAAGGTTTTAGCTGTCTGTCATTCACTAACTATTGATGTTAATATATATATATATATATATATATATATATATATATATATATATATATATATATATATATATATATATATATATATAAATGTATACAATTTATGTTGTGGATTATTAAGGTTTTAGCTGTCTGTCATTCACTAACTATTGATGTTAGAAAATAATATTAAAAAAAACAACAGATTTACAGTATCCACAATGACACAAAATTAAATACCTGTTGAACCAATTGATCATCATAACGTTTTCTAGCAAGTTGATCAGCAAACTGAGCTCTCTAAAATGAAATTCAAAACTAATGAAATAAAAACTTGTTGGATTCTTTAATTAATGATTGCTTTTGTAAAATAAAAGCTAACTTTCAGATTTTGAAAGTAGCCATTTAGAACTATCAAAAAAAAAGTCATCAGAATCACATCATTCAACATATTTAATTTTAATTAATATTTTAAAATTAAAAAAATATAGTTTGCTATTTTAATGATTCTTAGATCTCACCTGTCTTTATTTTCATTTCAGTTTCATTAACATACTTGGCCCATATATGTTTAAATAAATTTTTTTTAACCAACCTGATTGTTTTGTTTTGTTTCTTCTGCAAGTGTTTTACGTCTTTCCTCCTGCTGCACCCTGGTCTTTTCAATTTGTATTCGCTCCATATTAAGCTCATACTCCTGTAAAAATTCAAAATTTTATCACAACTTGATGAAATACATTTTATATTTCCAAAACTAATAATAATCTGTAAAACTACAGAGATGTACACAAAAATAATTATTATTTAGTTATAACAGCTCATCTTATTATGCAAATTTCTTTCTCAAATATGCACGCATCTTACATATCAAATGTTAAATCACATTTACCTGATGATTAACCTAACTGTTACCTAATTATATTCCAAACAATTACACAATTTAAAACAATAATGAATGACATTTACAATATTGAGCCAAAAAAAGTACTATTTATTTATTGAATGACAAGTAAGGCATACTTGCATTCATGAATAATGTGATGTAAGATATGTAAAACTCAACTTTAGACTTGTTTGATATTCCATCTGTTTGGTGGATTCTTGAAGACGAGCAAGCTCTAAAGCCTCTTTTGCATATTCTATATAAGAAAAATAAAAAAGTAATTAATGCATTTTTATTTTATGCTAGCAAGTTGTTTATGCAATTATATTTATAAAAAGTAAATGCAAATATTTTTGATTTTAAAAAAATTTTAGCGTTATATCAGAAAATTAAGAAGTTATAAAATGTGAAAAGTTGTAAACCAAATTGAGATAATACAAAAGATTTAAAGGCGAAAATTTAGCACTCCCCCTCCCCCCTCCCCATTAATTGGTAATGAGTTAAAAACAAGTAAACTTAGCCTACATTCTTAGGTGCTTAATACATGGAAAGGGGGATTTATTAACTTTCAGATAATTTGTCACACACAACACCCTACCCTCTGTTTATATTGTTACTTTTTATCAACATCTTACAACTAAAAAACTCTCAGTATAAACCTGTCTTAAAAATATGAAAATATTAACTCACTTATGTGTCAGTCTATATGAAACCATCCAGACCATATCACCTTTACATCTCAGAATTGATTTATTTTTACACTATTTGCAGTCAAAACTAATGTAAAAATAAATCAATTTGATTTTAGTGAAAAATATACATGAATTATTCTCAATAATTCATGTATATTTTTCACTGAAATTTTTAAAAATTTTAGTGAAAAATATACATGAATTATTGAGATATTGTCAATTGAAATAATGCTGATTCAGCATTTTTGCGGTTATTTGAAGAGACAACAAAGCAAATTTGACATTTAATATCTTGATAACGGTTTAAAGGATTTTGCCAAAACTTGTAACTCAAATAGATTTTTGCTCGAAGAATGTTAAAATACTACTCTAAGGACTTAATCGTCTCAAGAAATGCCTCATTTATTCAATTTTATAAAAATAACAAAGTGTCAGAACCCTTTTAGGGTTGCCACTATAATTCTGTGATTTATTTGTTGTATATATTCTGTGCTGTATATCTGTTGTATATATTCTGTGTTTTATAATTCAATGTCATATATATCTTTTTTTCTTTTTTTTTAAACATCTTCGCTTCCAACAAGACTGCAAGCAACCACTAATTAAAGTTGGAAGTTACTGAAAGAGAAAAGATAAAGATTGTAGAGCAAGATAACAATTGACAGATGACTTAAAAGATTACAAACTATATGAATCAAGAAAGCAAGATTAAGGAAGCGAATTCCATAGAGCTGATGTTCAAGGAAAATAACTAGACAAACAAGCATTTTTGGAGCACTTAGGAAAAGTCACATAATAAGCGACCAGGGCTATGGCCGGGGCTAGGTTTAATAACACATAACTGCGACCGGGGCCAGCTGCATAAATATTGATAGAACCTATAAAAATATTATATTTAATTAAAATTTTCGACATGAATTTTATCTAAAAACAATATTTTATAGGATTTATCAATTTTAATGCAGCCCCGGCCGGGTTTATGACCAGGGCTGCATTAATATTAATAGATCCTATAAAAGCATTGTTTTTAATTATAACTCATACCATAAATTTTAATTAAAAATAACATTTTTATAGGATCTATCAATATTTATGCAGCCCTGGTCATAAACCTGGCCCCGGTCGCGGCTATGTGTAATCAAACCTAGCCCCGGCCATAGCCCCGGTCGCTTACTACAGTCACAGAAAAAGGATGAGACTTAACTAAACAACGAGTAACATGAGAATGAATTTTAGTAGATGGAACAAGAGACACTAGCTCTTTAGAGCAGTGCCCATTATAGTATTTGTAGAAAAGAGAAAGAGAAGCAACATTACAATGATGTGATAATGATTGGAGGTTAGATGCAAAAGCAGGTCCAACTATGTTCACAATGCGTTTTTGCACCTTGTCTAAAAGAGAAGGGGCATCATTAGAAGATCCACCCCAGATAAGGCAACAGTATTCCGTACAAGGCTGGATTTGAGATTTATAGAGATAAAGAATAGAATCTGGAGTAAGAAAGTGTCGAGCTCTATAAAGAGATGCAACCTTAGCGAATGCTAATTTTGCAACGGATATGGTATATAGTTTCCAAGGAAGATCGGAAGTAAGAGTTAATTCTAACAGATGAAGGTAGATGACTCACCGAGTACATTACCGTTTATAAGTATAGGAAGATCTAAATTATTGCGATAACGATTGGCTGAAAAAAATTGAGTTACATCTTTATTTAAGTTCACCAGCCACTGTGAGCCCAATGCTGTAGCAAAAGTGAGATCCTTTTCAAGCCCAAATGCCCCCTCCAAGCAACCAGAGAGTGTTGGTTTCTTATCACGACAAGAATAAATAGTAGCATCATCAGCGAACAATGCCATCTTAGATGTGAGAATATCTGGAAGATCATTAATGTAAATTAAAAAGAGTATAGGGCCAAGGATAGAACCTTGAGGAACCCCTGAAGTTACAAAATAAGAAGAAGAGTGCTGTCCATCAAAGACAACTTTTATACCACGATTGGAAAGGAAGGATTCAATAACCTTAAAGATGTTGCCAGATACACCATAAGAAGACAGCTTATGGAGAAGACTAGCATGCCAAACTTTATCAAAAGCTTTTGAAATGTCAAGAGTGATGGCCTTAACCTCTCCGCCTTTATCTAATGCACGATAAAACCTATCAGTTATTACTGTTAGAAACCAGCTGTAGAACGAGAAGATCGAAATCCATATTGATGGTCAGCAAGTAAGTTATTAGATTCAGGATGAGAAATTAAGTGTTTGTTAATTAAAGATTCAAAAACCTTGCTTATGATAGGAAGAAGGTAGTGGGGCGGTAGTTAGACAAATCAGATCGCTCCCCAGAATTTTTGAAAATAGGGATAACAGATGCCGTTTTCCAGCAGGCTGGAAAACAAGACTCTGATAAGCACTTGTTGAATAGTTTTGATAGTATAGACGACAGCTCCGGAGCACACTTCTGCAAGACAATAACAGTTATATTGTGGTCCGGGCCACAAGCTGTAGAAGAGTCTAGGCAGGAAATCACTTTAGATACAGAAGCTGGAGTGATACGAATGTCAAGCAATGGATCAACCTGTTTGTTGGGAATATCAGGTAGAACGCAACTAGTAGAATCAAGAGATGATATTGATGAAAAGTTTTTAGCAAACAATTCAGCTTTATCTTTAGGTGAGGTGACAAAGTCTGAACCATACAAGATAGGTGGAATTAAAGATTTGCCCTTTATATTAATACTATTAAAGATTCTCCAGAAGTCACGAGAGCCTAATTTTTGAGATGAGATACAAGATTTCATGACCTGAGAATAGCGAGATTTAGCATTAGACAAAACCTTTTTACAATGGTTTCTAGCAGTAATAAACAAACGTCTGTTTTCTGGAGAGTTGTTTTGCTGATTAATATGGAAGTAACGGTTTCGATTGGCAATCGCAGCAGCACAGTGTGAGAAAAACCATGAAGGAGAGTGAGGCTTGACCTGGAATCATCGAGAGAGAACAAATGATTCCATGCCAGCCTGAATCCACGAAGTTGTGTAAGAAGCACATTTGTCGACAGGAAGACAAAAGATTTCTACCAAAGGGCCATCACGAAGAAAATCACGGAAAGATTCCCAGTCAGCTTTACTGTAGTTGTAAGAGGTATGATAATAGGGGGATTCAGGTAATGAAGAAGAATGAGATATTAGTTTTAGAGAGATCTAACTGTGATCAGAAGCACCTAAGGGTGAATGTGGAGAAACTGAGCACTGACTAGGATCAGAAACAAGACATAAGTCGAGTAGAGAAGGTAAATGATTCGAGTTGTCTGGAAAGCGAGTTGGAAAGTTGACTATTTGTGTTAGGGATTGAGAAAGGCAAAAGTTGTGGGCTTTAATGCCTGCAGAATCACTGAAACTAGAGCCAAGCCATTCAGAGTGGTGTGCATTATAGTCACAGACAACAACTATATTGGCTGATGGATAAAGAGAGAAGGGTTGGTCAATATGATCAGAAATAACATCAAAAAGAGTGCAGTCTTGAGATAAAGGAGAGCGATATAGAACAAAGAGAAAGACGATAGAGTGAAGTGGTGCTAAACGAAAGCACATAAAAGAATAGTCTGTGGATTCAAACCTAGTTTCACAACAATTGGGTGAATTCTTACGAATGTAAATGCCCAGGTTAAGCATGTGACTATTGGAGTCTTTATGAATTAAAGGAAGATAACCATCAACACTAAGATTGCAAGATCAGACAGCTGAACTCAAATTAGTCTCACAAAGAGCAAGTAGGTCTGGTGAACTTTACAAGAGATAAGACTCAACAGAAGAAAAGTTACTTCAAAGACCACGAATATTAGTGAATAATAGGTTTAGAGAACTTGGTGATGATGATGGTTTTTTGTGTTTTATAGTTTTTGGTACTTTATTCATTTTTAAATTTGATTGAAGAACTTGACTCAAAGCATGGATAGTACTCAGAACACTGTTTAATAGCCCAAGCAATTGCCTCATTACTATTAATAAATCCTAAGCTGTAACAAAGGGCTCCAAATGTGGCCTCGGCAATGCACACCAAAAGTACAAACAGGGACACCATCCATGCGCAACATGGCACTGTTAATACTTTGATATTTTTCAGCTGTTGATGGAATCAGCCTCTCTGAGAACTACCACAGAGTTCGGGAAACCTGACTACCAGTCGGCCTCAGAAACATAAAACTGAGTTTTAGAGCTGTACCCTCATTAGAAGATAATAGAATGAGTTGCCTAGTCATAAAAACAGAGACACAAGCAAAACCCATGCATTGATTCAAGAAGATCCAGCATTTAACATCCTAAACTGGAAACAATGTATTAAAAATACATCTGCGCCAGCCTAATAGATAAAGAAGGGGTGCAAGGCTGGTCAACAGATAGAATCTGTTTACCCCTCAAGTCTTTGCCTTGGAGGCCTTCTACAAGACAGTAACTGGATGCATTTAACATCTGCCCAAGATGAGTATTTTTATCAAGACCACTCTAGCCTTTACCCAACTAAGAGCCCGAAGGCAGGGGGTGTTTTAAGTCGGAGTTTGCATCTCCTAGCCTTTGCCTAAAAAGGCATATCCTATAAGGCAGCAGGACATGAAGCAGATTGTACTGGGTTACATATTACCAGTAGCAGGATAACTTGACCTGACCCTTATATACTACTATAAAACCGGTATATACTACTATTACTATTAGACCAGTACTACTATTAGACCGGTATATACTACTATTAAAAAAATTTTATTACACAAATAGCTAATTCAAGTTTGTAAATAATGTTGGTATGTAAACAATTGATATTTCAGAGGCATGTACTAGTTTTAATTATTTACAGGTATGTGGACAACTTTTTTTTTTAGATGCGAATTGTTGTGGTGTTGGATGAGATGAATATGTTGAATTTTGATCTCTATTAAACAATCCTAAACTTAAACATTACCAAACAATCCTCCCATCTTTGTATACCTGACTGATTCTTTTTTTCTAGGTAAATATGAAATCGTTATGAAAAACTATGTAAACATGAAATAATTATGAAAAAAATGATTTTTTATTTTCTTTAATTTCTTTCGAAATTTTCAATTCTTTTGGTCTAAGGTAAAAACTTGACTAAAAATGAAATATAATATATAAATTCCTATACAATCAATAAAAATTTTTTTCTTGGTTAGTTCTCATTAAAGTAAAGGATACATGCATTTCATCCAAAGACGTTGAACACTCGAACAACATCTTGCAGTCAATTACTGTCTAAATAAATTTACTTAAAAAAATGCCTCAAGAATTTTGCAATTTTAATTCATAATTTTAAACTTGCCATGCCAGCTCAGGATCAGTTGAAAGAATAATTCTTGATTTGATTTAATAAGTAAAAAGTTATAGAAAAACTCATGAAAAAAAAGGCCCCCCTTCCCCCCGTTGAAACTCGTTCCAGTCAAAACAAGTGTAACATTAATTTTAAGCATTTAATTTGGCCTCTTAAAGAGATTCACACACCACTTTATAAAATAGAGGGTATATTTATCAATATTATTTATCGGAATATTGAAATACTTCACATATGCTTTGCTAACTACCTTAAGTAATTTTATTTCTCCACTGTTTTTGCTCGTATTTTTTTTATAAAGAAAGGTAATTGAAACGTAGTTTGTGTTAAATATGATAATGTTTATATAATAATTGCCATAATAGTCTGTGATATATATTCTATATTTATCTGGAATAAAGTTCCCTAACTTTCTCTTATTTTTTCAATTAAATTTTGCTTATATTCCCCTCACATTTCTATCATTTTTACTCAATTACTTAGCATTAAAACTTCGACATTACGCCTTGACACTCAATTTTTACCCCCTATAGAAAACAGATAGCTCACTTTCTATATATAAAAAAATTTTATATTTCTGTTTTAAATACAAAACCAATTATTTCTTTGATAAAAAAAAAAAAAAAGATTGAATACTTTGTACCCTTTTAAAAAACAGTTGAAATGAGCAACTTGGTCTTTGAAACAAATATAAAAACAAATACTAAACGTAAAGAATGTCAAAATGTTAAAAACCTCGAAAGAATAAGCAAGATTTAAAATATTTTAAATAACTAGAAAGGCAATAATAATTTGCATTTTATACTTCATATAAAACTTTTTCCTGCTGCCTAAGTCCTAATACTATTCGATTCAACAATATTATCACATTACTTTCAATTACTTTTTTTTGCAACTTTTTGTTTTCCTCTAGATATTATTGATATTTCAACAAGGCGTTACAATCAGACAATATACACTTAGTGAAAACATGAAAGAAAAGTCACTAGTCTTATCTAACTTGTCTGAAAAATTGAAGGCTCAACAAGTAAAAATTGCTGATTTTTACTTGTTGAGCCTTTTTGTAGTCCAAATATTGAGAGTCAAAGTATTCATATTCAACACCATTTAGATCATTGCTCCAAAAATGAATAATATTTGGATCTATTTTACAATTTTGAAAAGAAACATTCAGGCTTTCATCAAAAGAAAAGGTAAAAAAAAAGGAGACTCAGATATTTCTTTTAAAAGTATGTGTAAACAATGCCTAAGATCAAAATTAATAACCAAGTTTTATTCTGCCCATCTCATATGATTTAACAGTTGTGTTATCAGGAAACATTTTTTGATACAGCAGACCATTTTCATTACACACGTTTAATGAGAAATTGTTTTGTACGGCATGTAAAAGAGATTTCTGCACAATTTAGATTAGATTGATCTACTATAAAAACTCCTTGGTTTTTAGATGAAGACTGTGCAGGTTTGAAGTAGCAGGATACTAGTTTTGACTTTCTGAATTGGGCATGTTTTGACTTTTTATCTGTGCCATTTACCAGCCATTTTTTAAACAATGGATCACTCAAACAATCTTCATTGAAATAAACTGTCATTAAAAAATTTTTATCTACTCTAAAAAAAGAGAATGAAAATACAATATTGTTTAAAAAAAACTTTAAAAGTCTTTACATGTTCCCGCTATTTCTACACAAAAAAACTTTTGAAATCTTTAAAGTTTTTTTTTTATACATGATTGCATGTCTTTATATAACCACCCATGTACGATTTTTTTTTTGCTGACTTGGCCACAGCTTTTAAATTTTATAGTTTTTTAAGTTTTATAGTTTTTTTGCATTTTAAAAATAGTGCTTAAGAACAAAAGTAAACTAAATAAAAATGAAAACAAATACCATAAACTGAAACATAAAAATAAATCTTAACCTAAGAGAAAATGTTTTGCTTAACCGACTTGCATAAAGATCAAAGTTTTTGAGTTAATTATTCCTAACTGATTTATAAACAAAAAATTTTATAATTTTGTTGCAGTAAATCAGGGCATGACAAATCGTTTTTTTTTAATAAACATTGATGTTCTGATTTAAGATATGGCAAATGAGCTAGTTTTATTTATTAATTCTTTCAAATTTTAATTTTTTTCTTCAAATAACTTTTTATTAAATTATATAGGAGTTTTAATTTCAAACAACTTCTATTCTAGTTAATAAGTTATTAGATATATCAAAGATGCTTATTGAATTTTATCAACTTTTTATTAGTACTAAACCATTTTCCACGCTTTTGCAAAGTGCGCGCAAATTAATTAAAAATAACATGCAATAACCTTAGGACTGTAAATTTTTTTCTATTAATGAATTTTTCTTAATTTAGTTCATTAATTTTATTTACTTATAAAAAAACGTATAAACTTAAAGAAATTAAAATAAAAGAGAACTAAAAATAAAAGTTGTTTTGACATTTCTTTTTTCAAACCTTTAAAAATAATAATATAATATTAAGTATTTAATAAGTTACTATATTAGGTTATTATTAAATAATTAATATGATATTATAATAATATCATAATAATATTATTATTATAATTATAGTATTAGGTATTTAATAATAAAAATATCATATTATTGGTGTTGTTAAACACACAATAAAAAATGAAAACTATAATAAACATAATAGCTCTATATATTCAATTAAATTATATATACTTCAGCAAAACCTAAAATATCTTTTAAAAGTGTAAGCAAACAAACATTACATCACTTTAACAATAATAAGAAAGTTAAAAAAAAAGCAAAATCTTAAAGAAAGCAATGTTATAGCATGGTTTGCAAAGTGATTGCAAATGCATTAATTTAAACTAAAATTATGAATGCTATTGTAAATGGATGTAAAAACCATGCTAAAACAAAATTAGTTTCTTCAGTTGTATACTTAGTTATTTAACTTAAAAGTAACACTATTAAAGAAAGTAATCATGTTTAAGCATGGTTTCTTTTGAAAAAACGTTTTAAGTTTTAGTAACTAATTGTTTATTATTATAATTATGTTTTTTTTATAAATAAAAAACTTTCAATCACATAATTTTCGGAAATCAATTGCATATTTTTGAAAAAATAAAAAAGTAATGCATTCTTTTTTAAAAATTTTAGGCAAACGCCAACGTTTGCATAAGTGAAACTAAAAAAACGTGACTTCATTTTTCTGTCTATTTTTAACAAATGTTTGCACCTTTGTCGGTTTGTTGCGCCCTGTAAGTTATGGGGTTGTGTGGGGTTTATACACCATTTTATGTAAAAACTCAATGCTGTTTGATATAAACCCCTTACTAAAATTTATCTCTCTCTCTTTTTTTTTTTAATGTTTTTGTCTTCTTATTTTTAGGATGCATGATATTTTGCTCAACAAAATTTTATACAAGTGAGGGAACAAAGCAGATTATATGTCCAAAAAATTTAAACGAAAATTAAACATCTACAACATGTGACCTATTTGAGAATTTTATACGCCAATATAAAGAAAGAACAATTTTTTTATTCTATTCAAAGTTGTAAAACCTAAATAGTTTAATAACTTGAATTATATTTTTAAAATATAAAAATAATATCATTTTTTATAAAATATGAGTGGATAAAACATGAGTTTAAAAATAATATAATACATGAATTTTCAATAACTATATAATAAAGTATGCCTAGAGCTGCCAAATATCTGGAATTGGGCATGCATGGCACTAAACTTCATTCTTTTTTTTTAATTTTTTATTTATTTTAGGTGCCCCAAGAAGTCCTTACGATGTCTTATTACAGAGCACCACAGAAGAGCATAAAAATTGACAAAAGTATGCGTTGACCCATGGATTTTTTGTCTCTGAGGCAAGCACGCTAACCACTGTGTTATGAATGCTCAATGCTTTCAGCACACTGAAAGCTATTCTTTTAGATCTTTCATCTAATAGCGCTCAGTGTGCTGAAACATCTTTTAACTGTAAGGGTTATGGGTTATCTTGTAAAGATAACCCATAACCCTTACAGACCTAATTAGTAAACTGTGTAGTAGGCCATAAATACCTAAGAGGACACTGGTACTTCTACAAAAGGTTACAAACTTACAAACGTTTTAATTTTTAATAAGAGAATATTTAAAAAACTTTCTTCAAAGCTAAACTTTTCATAACTTTTACTTTTAATATTTATTTCACAATTCAATGTTTTCATCTTTCAAATAATCTTCATTAGTAGCTTCTAAATCATACATTATTTCATCTTCTAAATTAATAGTTTCTGTTGGTTCCAATAATTCAAAATCTGAGGATTCTAGTTCTGTCAGTTTGATTGATTCCTTATAGCCCACTTCTAAAATTGAAAAACTCTTCACTTTTTCTGGAAGTTTGAGCACAACTTTCTTCGTCCGTCTAGATTCCAAGGAGATAGAACTTATAAGAGGATTGGATGATCTCATTGCACGGTTAAAGACGCCTTTAAACTTTGCTTGTCTTGAACATTTATGAGCATGTAGTTCACAATATCCTCTGTAATATTTTTTTCGCCACTCAGATGCTTCCTCGGCTAAAACTCCCAAGGGAACTGGCGAGTTGATCATTATTTCTGCTCCATGTGCAAGAACTTTGTGAACTGTAGACAACATTTTATACCAATCATACAGATCTAAATATTGACAGTATACTGCTTTACAGTATAGCTCAAATAAATCTGGATTCAATGTTTGCTTACAATTTATTGCAATTAAGATATTTTTGGACATTTTAAAAATTGTTTTATCAATACCTAATATTTTGCTTCGTTTCTTTGGGTAAGAAATCACTCTTCTGCAATTTCCAGTGGTAGATGTTCCTGCTTCACTAACTGCGGGAAAATCAACTTGGAGATGCTTCCTATTAAACATTAATTGCTGGATAAATTTCTTTTTGTTATTGTATACTGTCTTGAATTCTTTGGTTACTCTCTATTTTTTGAATTCGAGTTGGTATAAAATATGTAAAAGACACTCTAGAAATCCTATCCATGCATGTAACGGAGATATCCCATAGATAAGTGTACCTTTTTTTGTTGTAAATCCAATTAGAAAGTTCTTCAAACAAGTCATTGCAGTTGGTGTAGCTCCGCAAATACAACAGCACTGTGTTGATAATGTGATTGTTATAATTGCTAAAACCTTTCCATCAATCATGCACAAAATAAAATTAAAATCAATAATAACAAACTTTCCATTAACCAATTCAATATTCACTGAATGCAAATCCAAAATTTCATTTTCTATTTGACGTTTTTTTCCTAAAACGAATATGGCTGTTTCTTTGATGAAATGAAATTCAATTGGCCATAAAAATTTTTACACTAAGAGGCATTAAGTTGGTCCACAAAAAGTCATTTTTTGTGGACCAACTTAATGCCTCTTATTTGTGCTTTTTCAACAGTTAAATAAGATGGATATCTTATTTTAGATACCTGTTGGATTCGTTTATAGCCAGATATGCTAAGATCTACGTCAATTATTATTGCAGCGGCTTCTTCAGTTGTCATTTTATTGTTGTCATTTGTCAATTGAACAAAAATATAATGTGAATCTTTATAATTTTTGATGACATTTTATATAACAGATTGAATAAAGGAAAATCTTTTTGATTATATACTTTTTTACAGGCTATAAGTAATGATTTTTCAATTAAATCAAAATTTGAATTTGTATGCTCTCCTGCGATTATCTGACGCTTACTTCTCTTACTCATATCATCAAAATCTTTTTTTGTTTGGCCTTTTATGTTTTGTGCCGATTCCAATGACAAAAACTCTATTTCAAACTTTTGATTTAACCATTTTGCATGTCTTCAAAAAAAACTGTGTTTATTGATGAATCTCTCCAAAATCTTTGGTAATTTGATTCAGCTCCATTTAACTTTTGTACCAAGTTTTCTTTTTTACCATCACTCATACAAACTCTAGAAGTTATGAAAAGTAAAGCATTGTTTATATTTTCTTCTTTTGTTGAATATTTGAAACAGCTAATAATATCTTTAGTTGTTAAATCCATTGCTTTTAATTTTAGTATAATATATATAATTTTTCATTCTTTTAACTTTTTAATTTTTTTTTTAATTGTGCTAATTTCAAGCATGGAATGTTAATTTTAAGCATAGGATAATAACACATATGCAAATAATTACCTAATTAAATGTCAATTATCAATAATAAGCTTTGTATTCAATAATCATTTTCAATTGATTATTGAATAAAAAGTCTTATGTAAACTTTTGATCAACTATCACTTGGGAAAACAAAAAATTGAAAACTGGCTATACTCTAGGTAGCGCAAACTTTAAATAGAAATTTCTCGCATAGTCGCAAAAAGTCGCAGATAATTTTTGTAATTTCTTAAAAATAGACTCAATTCCACGTTATTTAATAATAGTTCGGTTGATACCTTTTGAGACTATATTTTTTGCGAATTCCTGGAAGTTGGAAGTTGTGATTTGAACTTTTTTTGACTTCATAAAAGTTGAAAAAGAAAAAAGTTTTTTTTTCTTGAGCATCTTGAGACATAAATAATTTGATACTTTTTAATATATAAACAAATAAGCAGAAAAAAAAATTATTCATAAAACACTGTAAGAAAAACAAAAACATACAACTTTTTTTTTAACTTAAATTTGGCTACCAATTTTGTTTTTGATGGTCACTATCTCTGGGATTACTATCACCACAGTAAAAATATTTTGTTTTTTCCTTAACCTGAGTATTTTAAAGCAGTAGGGATTTAGTTCTTGAAAATCTGAGATAACTTTTTTGTGTATTTTGGCCACCCCAAAACACATAGTGCAATGATACCTTGAGCTTTTTGAAGATCTCTGTGTTTACGCTGTCATAATTAGCAAGCTTTTTGTTTTTTAATTCTTGCTCTGGTGTTAATTGTTGGCGACCAATTTGGCGTTACGCTTGTCGTTAACACTTGGCGTTAATTGTTGGCGACAAATATTACTTTGTTCTTTTTTTATTTTTTAAAATCAGTTTTCTTTCTTTCTCAAACTTGTTTTGTTAAATCTTTACAAACTTGTTTGTGCAATTTAGGCATTGTTTTAATATTTATATGTTTCCTGTATTTTTATGTAGAATATGTTAAATAAGTTATATTTTAAATTAGTTTATAACCTTTAAATACACAGTTATATCAATTGTTTAAATTACTTTTTATAACACATGTTTTAATTAAGGTTTTTTGAATTAAATCTTCTTCGATGACGCATTTGAACATCTTTACAAT
>NC_088925.1:38235000-38240000 GCF_038396675.1 Hydra vulgaris
TATTTGAGGTGTTTTTTAAAGTATAAGTTGAACGAGGAATTTTTGTAGAGGCAGTTTTTTTAATGAATAAAAAAGATCTGAAATCGAAACATTGTGTTCACTGCGAGAAAACTGCATGAATAATAAAATAAGCCCAAATAACTTCAAACTCGTAACCAAAACAAAACAAAAATTGGATTAAAAATATCTGAAAGCTACCAGCAGAACACAGCTGGTTTTCTCAGTGCTGCAAACAAAAACCTTCTAAGTCACTGACCTAGAACCTTTTAGTTTACAGACAATATTTCAGCTCTAATATTATGCGTTATGTAACTCATACAAACAAACCTGATGCTTTTTAGTTCACAAGATCATTTTTTACCAGTATAAAAGTTTAAAAGAATTTAAAAATGTTAACACTGACATGTTTAGAACTTTATATTTCGTTTAAGGTTTAAGTTAAAAACAGTAAAAAATAAAAATTTTGTTTTTTATGTTATCTTGTTTGAAATTTATGCTATATTGTTTGAAAAGGAGAAACAACTTGAGCTTCGTAGGTTTTGAAGAAAAAAAAATGAATAATGGGAAGAAAGCAATTCGAAAGTAAAATTTTTTATTAAAGAAAAATTAACTATAAAACATGACATTCAAATAGAAAGAGCCCACAGGACTGGAAAAAAAAAAAGAATATGGACAAAAAAAGCGACAGACAATAGTTGTAAAGTTCCTAAACTATAATTAAAATTAATTATTATTATAATTAAAATATATAATTAAAATAAGGACAAAAAAAAATATTACATCATTATAAATGACTAGAGCTTTGGAATGAACGGGTAGATCTCAACGACGACTACAGCGAAAGAACGATTGAAAAAAGAAAAATACTCTTTGCAAAAGCTAAAGAATTTAGATCCTTAGGTAAGTATGCAAAAATAGTCTATAACAAACTGATAACACGCGATTAATAATTACAATAACAAAAAGAAATTCTTTAGACCTGTGCACATGAAAAAATAATTACAAAAATAAATGACTTTCAATCACTAACCTATAATTTACCAAAAATACATTATATCAGATGAAAACTCAGACCCAGATGAAAATTATTTTAGTTATATGAACACGGACAGTTTATATCATTATCCGAGCACCATTAAAGAATTTCTTTTTAAAAATGTAAAAGGTATAAACAGTGAAAGAATCAGAATCCTCCACATTAATATAAGGAGTTTAAGCAAAAATAATGAAAACTTTCGGCATTTTCTAGAAGAAACTGCAAACATTTTTAATGTTAAATGTGTTACGGAAACTTGGTGCTCTTCTTTCGAACTTGAAAATAATTTTAATTTTCATCTTAAGAAGTTTGAATTAGTCTCATTAGAAAGGCAAACAAATTATTTTGAGCTTCCTCCTCATCTGTAGTGGCCTTCTCGGCCTTGAGGAGGTTATTCACCTCCTCAAGGCCGAGAAGGCCACTACAGATGAGGAGGCTACTTAACAGTGATTATAACCTTCTCTCAATTCTCTCAACAACGATCCTTGACAAGCAAGGCCGCTGCGCGGAGAAACAAGCTGAGCGCGGTACTACCAGGGACGTGGTGGGGATCGAACTCGGAACCTCCCGCTTGTGGAGCTTGATGGAGCCTTTAAATCTCTAAAAAGAAATAAAGTTATTGGTGCTGATGAAGTAAGTGGTAACATAGTTGTAGATTGTTATGAAAGTCTGAAAGATATTCTTTATAAAGTATTTAATGCATCTATAAAACAAGGAGTTTTCGCAGATCAATAAAAAACAAGGCGATAAAACAAATATTAACAATTATCGCCCAATTTCGGTTCTTTCAACTTTTTCAAAATTATTAGAAAGAATTATATATAATAGAATATTTAAATATTTTGACCAAAATAATATACTATATACCAAACAGTTTGGCTTTAAAAAAAATATTTCAACTGAGCACGCAATTATTCACTTTGTTAGGGAAATCTTTTAGGTGCCCCAAGAAGTCCTAACGGTCTTGTCACAGAGCACCGCGGAAGTGCATTTAACCAGGAAGTTTATGCTTTCTTTCTTACCGTGACGCGAAAATATGCCAGAGCTCGTTTTGAACCCTGATCTCCTGCTTACAAAGCAAGCGCTCTAACCCCTGCGCCACGTCCGCAGAAATCTCAAAAACTTTCGAAAAAAAACAATATACCCTAGAAGTCTTTATTGATCTTTCGAGGGCTTTCAATACCGTTGACCATAAAATATTGCTTAAAAAAGCTCAAATACTATGGAATTAATAACAATATGCTAAAATGGTTTCATAGAATGGTTTATTCTTACAACAGAATTTTTTATGTCACGTTAATCTCACGTGAAACTTATTGCAAAACTACTTAAGTTTACAGTCTTCTACTTGCTCCTGTCATTATTCTAATTCTTATCTAATTTATAAATGTATTAAAACTAATTGTGTATAGAATAAGTAGTGACGAAATAAATTACCTCTAATGATGGCCTTCAAAGTGACTATATTGAAATAACCTGTAGTGTTCCACGAGGATCTATTCTAGGTCCTTTTATGTCTTTAATTTATATTAATGATTTAAGTAAAGCAGCTAATCTTCGGAGTATTATGTTTACTGATGATACGAGTTTGTTCTTATCAAACAGTAATATTAATGAGCTGTTTTCTGATATGAATAAAGAACTAAAATGCTTATCTGAGTGGTTTAAATGTAACAAATTAACTTTAAACCTTGATAAAGCAAAATACATTATGTTTCACTCGATATCTATAAAACGTTT
Organism: Hydra vulgaris; assembly: GCF_038396675.1. Taxonomy (NCBI): domain Eukaryota; kingdom Metazoa; phylum Cnidaria; class Hydrozoa; order Anthoathecata; family Hydridae; genus Hydra; species Hydra vulgaris. The sequence continues at coordinate 38,237,777 of NC_088925.1, forward strand.
TTTACCAACAACCATACCTAAAATTCTTATTGATGAACTTGAAATAAAAAAGGATACTTTTACTAGTTTTCTTGGCATTTATCTTGATGAGAATGTTACATGAAAACTATAGTCTATAAGTCTATAATGTTAAATGAAAACTATAAGTCAAGAAATTATTTAAACAAAACCATTTTAATCCAACTCTATTACTCATTTATACATAATATATTAACTATGCAAATATTGCTTGGGGAAGTACAAGCAAAAGTAATTTGCGTACTCTTTATCATCGTCAGAAACACGCAATACGCTTAGTTTGTTTTGAAAATCGACTTACGCATTCAAGGTTTTTATTTAAAAATATAAAAGTACTTAATATTTGTGAAGTGAATGTATATAAAATATTATGTTTTATGTTTCAATGTAAAATCAATCCGTCTTTACACATTTTTAAAGATTTCATTACCTTAAAAACAAAAAATATGTATACACTACGAGATAATAACTCACTCTATGAACTCTTTTGTGGAACAAAATTCAATCAGTTCTGTATCGTGCACCTAATCTCTGGAACAAAATCATTTTACCTAATTTTGATTTATCAATTACATTTTGTATTTTGTCATTTTTATTTGTTTATATTTATTAATAGCTAAAGTTATATTTTATTATAACGTTTTAAGGTTCTGGCGACAAGATCATTAGATCTTCTATCAGATGCCAAGTTTTTATTTAAACTTTCTTTTTTGTTATTTTATTTTTAATCTTATTGATGCGGTGATTATATTCTCTATTATAATTTATTAAAAGTATAAAAATTCCAATATTTGTAAATGTAAAACTTTATATTGAAAAAAAAAGGAGGAAAATTTATACATACAAAATGTATGTATGTATGTGTTTATATATATGTATGTGTTTAAGTAAGTGTGTGTATTTATATATGTGTTTACATACAAACAAAAATAAATTAAAAAAAAAAATTTTCAGACCGGAACACATTGGTCAAAATAGCAATTTCTTAGTATCTACGTCTTTATTGATTGTCAAGAGCTTGAGACGATTTAAAAGAAAAAAAGAAGGAAAAAAAAAATGAAGTGTTATTTTATTAAAAATGAAAAACGAACATTGCGATGATAGAAGAAAAGATTAATAATTTCTTAAAAAACTGAAGATTTGGATGTTCAGCAACTAAAAATAACTGAGAATTTGAACAAAATTATAACCGTATATAAAAACTCGAAGTACAAACTTCTTAGTAAAGACACAAAAGTGCTGCAAGTAAACATTTTCACCACTAACAAGTTATAAAGATAAAAATGTAAACTATGTAAATTGTATTATGGAAATATATTAAATAAAAACTAAAAAAAAAATAATTATTCTAGATTCAGAATAAGAGCCGTAACCACAATTTTGATATTAGGGGGCCCTAGGGTTCTTTTAAAGGAGGAAGGGGATAAAATATTTGTTAAAAATATTTTACAATTTCTGCTTGTTCTTCCAAGGTAAAATAATCTCAATCCATAAACCCTTCTTTGTCATATTTTTTAATCGATTACCTTCCATTCTAAACCTGAAAAACATATATTCTCTTTTCGTTGGGAGTACAACTAATGGGATAGACCCTTTTAGGTAAGTAAATATTAACATCGAGAAAGTCTTGTTCTTCTTTTTCATCATTCACTTCATCCATTTTATTTAAGAAATTAAAGTAAGTTTTTTTAAAAATTGCATCTGCCAAACTGGTTGAAATCAACCAAATTGTATACTTTGACAAAAAAAAACCTAACAATCTAGGTTATTTACGAAAAGTTTAAGTAAATACCAGCTAATAATATTAATGATACAAATAGCAATAATAAAAATAAAATAACCAACTAAAACAATTACAAAAATGATAAAATAATTTTATAATATAAAAAAAATCAGTATTCATTTTTAAACAATAATAATAAGCTAAAGCAGTTGGAAACTGCTTTAGTTTATCACTATTCTATTAAATAAACCGTTCCATTAATGAAACACAACTGCATAAACAACGATGATATGTTTGTTTGATTAGATAAGGTATACTTTGTGGGGTTTAAGAAATAGTACAACAGACATATTATAGTAGAGTAAATAAATGTAAAATAAATGTAAATAAATAATGGTACAAAACAGCAATAAAATATTATCTAACTACAGTTAAATCATATTTTGCAATGTTACCTGAAAACAAAACTAATCCTACCTTTAT
>NC_088925.1:38242500-38275000 GCF_038396675.1 Hydra vulgaris
TTCAGTGTTTTCAAAAATTTCAATTTTACTGTTTTCACAAAGTGCATTCTCACTGTTTTCACATAATTAAACACCACTGTTAAAATTTATTAGGCTTTTCGACATTGTTTTGATTTAAATGAATATACCTCTTTTACTACCACTTTTGCTTATTTATGGGAAAGGTCCATTGTCTCTCATTGGTACAATTAATCTTTATAGCGCTCTTTATGTTTTTTGAACTGTTCTCAGAACGACTAAAAAATCCCGCTTACCGACTGTTATTAAGATACTATATCATATAGCATAATACTATATGATATAGTCGTATAATAATATAATATTTAATGTGTATTTAAAATTTTATAAGAAATTTATTTTTTTATAAGAAAAGATATTAAACATTAGACATGGTGACAAAGAGTTTGATGTGATGTTAATGACGCCAACTTTAATCATAAGGGTGAGTTCAAATGTACTAGTAAAATATTTATGTCATATTAGCGTTGTTTATTAATTACTAATCGTTACTATTTATTTCCTTTTTCAGTTAATCGTAATTGCTAACATCAAATATTAACAGTAAAGTTTTTTTTTTTTAGATTGTAGTAAGCTTTCCACGATTAAAGTTGGTTAAAAAGAGTTTTAGCCTCAATGATAAAAACAAGGGCAACTGGAGAAGTAAGAATAGCATTGTAATATTATATTTTATAAAAGTAAAATAGTGAGAATTAAAATTTTTAAGGTTGAAATGTAAGACAGTGAGAAGTTGATATGAATATGACAGCAATATTGATTTTACAAAAATGGATAAAAAAGTTGTATTTTATGTGTCGATTACATATATAATTGTACCTTTGTTATTATATTGTATTTTTGCATTTTTAATCATATAAATTTTTTATAGTATAGAGTTTTAGTTAAAAAAAACAACCTTAAACAATGATTTTTTATGGTAATACATTTTTTATTTATGTTATTTTTGTTTAAGATTTGAAGAAATTTTTTATTTAAAAGGTTTAATAGTATCTATGTTTTGTTTTTATAATTGGTTTGTGTTGATTAATGATTAAAAACTGAAATTATATTACTTTAACAAATTTTAGTTGAAAACTATGGCATTACATACAATCTTGATAAAATAAAATTTATGTATTAAAATAAAACTATGGCATTACATATAATTTTGATAAAATAAAATTTATGCAAAATCTTCTTGTAATATCAATAACTATTAGTTTACAGAATTTAAGAAAATGAATAAAAAAATTACTGTATATGAAAAATATAAAAAATATACAGATTTTTGCTGTGTTTGGCCTGAGCTTCGGTGAATGGATTACAGCTGAGATTAGAGCTGGTTTAGAAAAGATATATTAACTACAAGGAGATGTGAATGGTATTATGATAGCACTTTTTTTTTTTTTTTTCGAAAACGGTTTATTTTGCATTGTTTATAATAAAATGTTATGAATAAATATTAAATTTTTTTTTAAAAGTACGTATGTAGTCATGCAACATAATTTGTAGTAAGTATACAATTGCATGAATTTTCACATAAAGCTCGTTTGGTGCCTCTGTGGTATTTGTAATTTTTATATACATGTTCATTTATCAGTTGTTTAATAGATTATTATTTTTTTTTAATAATAGATGCAATATCATCGTCAACAATCATTTTATCAAATTGTATATTGTAGCATGTATTTTCATCTAAACTCATCAATTACACAGTAGTAACTTTTAAAACTCATCTATCTATAATTAGTTTTTCAAATAATTTATCTCAGAAAAAAAAAAAAACTTTGCAAACACGCTAGATCTAAAATATTTTGTAGCTAATCTTTCTGAAGATGAAAATGAAGTTGCAATGACCCATGCAAGTAAATAATTTAAGAACTTGTTTTCAATAATATTCAAGTTGAATGCTAAATCTTCTCCATTCGATAATAGTCTGGTCGCTACATGTAAAAAAAAAAGGAAAACTAAACATTTTGAGTGGACATTTTAATTTTTATATAGACTTGTTCCTTGTAACTTAAGAAGTTTAAAAATTTTTACGTGCCACTTGGAAACTGCTTATAACTTTAGTTAGAGACAAAAATAAATGCAACTTATTGAAAGGATTTTCAAGTATAAATTATCCGCCATGTTGTTTACAAATCGAATACTGCAAAGCATTGATTTAGTTTTTACAAATTATCGACAGGGGGTTGATAATATGTAAAATTAAATGTTTTAAGTATAATTATTCAAATATATTTAATCAAAGTTTCATAAACCTTTTTTAAAAACAAATTTTTTTAAACTATTTTTTAATATTGTATTAAAATAATAAAATAGTTGTAATTTAATAAATCTAAAAAAGAAAATTTGTTCCCGTTATTTGTTTACGTTAAAAATGTTTACTTTTCAAAAACTGTTTACTAAAAAAACGTGTTTTATTAATTTTTATTTATTTATTAATATTAAAGTAAATAATGGCGAGTAGCAAAAAAAACACAGCATCTTAATCTAGTTCCTAAAAAAAATTTAAAAATGCTTGCATACTTCATCAAGGAGAAGTTGCCCATAATAATAACAAACTGCGGGGTTTACTGAAAATGCGCTTGCGAAAGTGAAGAATGCTTGGTAAGTCACAAACTAAATGTCCAACTCAATTTATTTCTTTATATATGCCTAAAACAATGGTACGGAAAAAACAATAAAGAGCATGGATTTGATAATAATATTTTTTTTTACTATAGTCAAATTCGAAATGACTTTAAAATCATAAATATTCTACCTGATACGTGCCCAACAACTCTCTTGTTCCATCAAAGATGTTACGATAAGTATGTAAATATAAAAACATTAAACATTCTACAACATTGGAAAAGCAGAGCAGAAAAAGTCAACGAGAATGTAGGCGTGAATAATGTATCCTCATCTAAGCGCAGAATCTCAGCTCGGAAAAGAGATAGATCAGGTAAATTAAAAAACCTTTGGGTGGGAATTGCAAAGCAAAAAATATTACCCTCAGTTTTCACGTTTTTCATTGTTTTATGTACTACTTCAAAGTTAAAATAATTCCCTTGTTTTAGGAAAAATTATTGCGGATGAAGAATGTTGCATTAGCTATTGCAAAAAGACTAATAAAGATAGGAACGGATATGAAATGCTTACAAAATGCGTAACGGAAAGTGCAGCAAACGTGTTAAAAGAAAACGCTGTAAGTAAAGCTGACAACCCACGACTCATGGCTATTATATCAGGCACAGAATGGCAAACCATAATTTCCTTAGAGTTATATTGTCATCGGTCTTGTTACCTTAAATATACAAGACCCAAAAAAACTCCTTTTATTACAACAAAAGATGCAAATATGCGTTTGCTCTTCGACTATGTGAAAGAACACGTATTAGACAACTTAGAGATTATTTATACAAGTAAGCTATTTGAATTTTACAAAGAAAACTGCACAGATCGAACAAAGATTCCAGATAGAAGGACTTTACCGGATGCTGTAGTTGCAGAATTCGGCGGGTCTGTTCAGTTGTGGTCACCAAAATACGGCTATTCTCTCTTATATAACGATACTATTGAGAAGGGAAAAATCATTGAAGTTTTTTTAAAAAACAATTGAGAATTTAGAAAAAAAGAATAATCCCAAACCGATTGAACAGCTTATCGATCATGTCGCAAAAGAGATTCGCAGCGAGGTTTTGTCTATGAAAAAAACATACTTTAAATGGCCTCCTAATGAAGACGAGTTACTAAGAGTTAAAACTGAAATTCCACCTCTTCTGCATCAACTTTTTGCAAAAATTCTATTTTGTGCTAGAGTTAGTAAAAGAGGAATTGTCAAAGTAAATTCTCTTTGTGAAGATGTTATTTATAACGTAACAAACGGCCATCATCGATGCTCTAAGCACGTGTTATTAGCCGTGTTAAGTACCAAACGAAAAACTGGATCAAAAGAGTTAATGAAATGACTAAGTAAATTAGGACATGGAATTTCCTATGATGAAGTAAATTATTTAGAAACATTTCTTGCACAAAATACAATGCAAAGTCAAATTTTTAAAAGTTTTTGTCCTTCTGTTTTCCAGCCCTCAAAATTTGTGACCTTCGTTTGGGACAACAACGACATAAATCCTGAAACTTTAAATGGAACTTCTATGCACGTCACAAATGGTATTGTCATTCAGTTACAAAATATTGGTCAAGTACACAAAAACGAGGTTAACGAAATAATTTCAAGAAAAAGAGAAAGATCTTTTAAAGCAATTGATAAAGAGTTGCCTCTGTACGTAAAGCATAATCGAGAAGAACCAGATTACCTACGTCAAACAAACACGTTATCTAAAGACAGTAAGTTACTGGTAGTTTCAGAGAAACTGGATTTCTTTTGGACCTTACTATATCATTTTTCTAGTGATATCCCAAGCTGGACTGGGTTTAACTACCTAATTACACCTAAAAGGATATCAGAAGACATCCACACTATTAGCTATCTTCCTGCTATTAATTCATCGCCTACAAACTAGAGCACAGTGCTTGAAGTTCTGCTCCAGTCCAAAGCCGAGAACCTTGGTCTCTCAGCTAAAGCCGAGAATCTTGGTCTCTCAGAAACTGACGTTGTAATGGATCAAGCGATATATGCAAAAGCGGTGGAAATCCTGATGAACCCTAGTCATATTGATCTTAAAAGATTTATTGTTCTCCGAATGGGTGCATTTCACACATCTTGTATTTTTCTAGCTGTTATTGGCAAAATATTTAATGATGCCGGATTACAAGACTGGATAATTGAAGCTGATATACCCGGTGAGTGGTTTCTTTATCTTTTTAAATTTTATTGACATTATATTACGTAGCAAATATTGCAACAGATTTTTTTTTGACCAAAGAAGGTTGAATTACTAAAGACATTTTTTATATTTTTTTAAGGTAAAAGTTCATTGGAGCGTATTATGAAGGAAAAGCAATATAACCGTGCCGTTCGAATTTATCAATATCTGTATAACGCACTAACCCAGCTGAGGATAAAACATTTTGAAAGTTGATTAGTTGAAAACAATCTTCCTCGTTGAATAACTTCTCTTCCTCACCTGAGTTCATTACTTGTTTAAAGGAGGTAAATAAATTTGCCTAAGTATACTTCATGTCTGTGAATTTAATGATGATATTAAAACTGTACTTTGATTATTTCTAGACGAATTACGACAATTTAAAATCGTTTTTTGATGATGATTTCTTCAAAACTTTAGATGATCACTTAAATGTGTTAAAAGATATTGATATTTCCGGACCAACTTCCGCTTTTTGGTTTTCTTTAATTGAAATGTTAAATATTTTTTTTGCTTTTCTCCGTTCAACGAAGGTTGGTAACTGGACTCTTCATTTGGAGGCAACACGCCAAATGCTACCGTGGTTTTTTGCATATGATCGTCCGAATTATTCTCGCTTCCTTAACTTTCTATTGGACCAAAATGATGCAACTTCCTAAAACTCATCCAAGTATTTATCAACAGTTTATGAAAGCTTGTACTCCAAAATATTTCGTTTGGATTTCAACAAATTTTAGTTTTAAAAATAGTTTCAAATTAAATCTTTATAACTTATTATCTTTTTAAAAGCAGGGACGGAAGAAGAACGTAAGAAGAACAAGCAGTACGTTTAACAAAGTTCCATCTGACCAATGCATTGAACAAACTATTAATCGTGATCAGAAATGCCAAGGGGGAAAAGGGTATAGTACGTCTGAAAGAACCATTCAACGCTGGGTACTTACAAGTCATACTGTTTCAAAATGTATTTCAATTTTGAAAAATGACATGGGAATCACAACCGAGAAACAAACACCAAAAGATCTAAAACCATCAAGAAAAGATTTCAACAACGGATGTGTAGAGAGAGCTTTGATACTAATAACAAATTGGGGTCCTTTTGAGCAAAGAGATTCTTTGGTGAATATTTGTTCTGGAATTGAAGCACCTGATGAGTTAAAAGATAATTTATTGAATGCACAATCCATCGGGGAAGCAGAGTTCCAAAGGTTCTTTAGAGAACGCATTCAATCTTCAACAGTTTTCTTTTACGCTCCAATCAAAAAGTGTCGTCTGCAAACATTTAACAATTTAAATTTGAAAGAAATTTATTTTCTTAAAGAGAAATCATTCACTATATCAGCCAAACGAATCATGTTTGGGAGATTGCTAGTTATTGCAAGAGGTAGAGAAGGTCTAACTTTGAAACAAATACTATTTTATTCTTTGAGTCCTACCCCATGGACGTTGGGATTACCTGATGGTAGCCTCGTCAAAACAAACAAGACGAACCTTCTTCGTAAGTTAATTTACAACTGTTACTATAGGTATTGATAATCATCTTATTCAATTAGCAGTTTAACTTTAAATAGTTGCTGAAAGCCGAAATCATTTGTTTGTTAAGAACATATTAGTCGTTCTAAAATAATTAATAAATACAACCCATTTCGACCAAATAGAAAAGTTTATATGCCAATATTATGGATTGAAATGCAGTGATACAAACAAAGGAAGATACCTCAAGTTTATTGCCAAGAAAGAAGCTCCGGAACCCCAAAAGCTTCCACCTACTAGGGATGTTCTAATGTGTCATTGCAAGAGAGTTTCGTATGTAACAGAAATTGTCAAATGATCACTAGAGGCAAATCCCGATATTCCAAAACCCAATGGATATAGATGGCGAGAAATTGGCGATCAACTTGAGGTTGAATGGATGCTCATTCCGCCTGCTCCAGAAGACGTTTTGCAGTTAATTTCCTGTGCGTGTAAAAAGTCAAAATGTGAAACACTGGTTTGTCTTTGTCGATCGCATGGATTGACTTGTACGGATTTGTGCAACTGTTCATCTTGTGAAAACACATTATTCGACTGATTTCGATGCAAGTTCAGGATTTTCTGAAACTGATTGAATATTTATTTATGATATATATATATATATATATATATATATATATATATATATATATATATATATATATATATATATACGCACACACACACACGCATGCAAAAAACCGAAAATGTGTTTATCCTTGATGTAAATGAAGTCATCAATCAAGAACTTCGACCCTTAATATTTTCCCTTTAAAAAATCTGTTCACGAAATTCCTTTTTGGTTATTTTTTTTTTCTTTCACGAAATTTGGAAAAATTATTAGCGTGACGTCATCATTACCAAGTAAGGGCTCAAATTTGACCCTTAAAGCACTTTTAGAATTGCTCGTAAGTTTTTCTCAAGATTTTATTATTTATAATAAGGTTTTCTCAAGAGGTTATGTAATTTTTGACGTAAATATGTATTTTTTAGTTTGATTTTTAAAAAAATATATCAGCATGACGTCATCAGTACCAAATAAGGGCCCAAATTTGACCCTTTAAGCACTTTCAGAAAAGCACGTAAAGTTTTTCTTATTCAAGATACCAACCTTAAACTATTTAAGTAGTTTTTGTAATGTCCACTTCATTTCCAAGAAAAAGTTACACGTAGCGTCCAGACTATAAAAGCTATTTGTATAGTTAATCTGTTTTAAAAAATGTATCACCAATAGAATAGTGGGGATCTCTAAAATCTTTGGACGGCAACATTATCATGGATATTAAAGATTTGTTAAACGCACCAGCTTCTGTAGCTGGATTTGAAAGAATTTTTTCAACTTTTGAGCTTGTCCATTCCAAGTTAAGAAACAAGATGGGAGTTAAAAAAGCGGCAAAGCTTGTTTTTATATACATAATATTAAATAATGATGTATTGGTTAATGAATTACATCAGTAATATTATTAGAAAATATAATTTACTCAAGTAAAATGAGTAACGCTTTTTTGAATTGAAAAAGATGACTAAACATGGCTTTTTTTTAAAAACCATGGTTTTTTAAAAAAACCCTTGATTTTTGGTTGTTTTTAAAAAAAATTGTTGTTATGCAATTTAACAATTTTTATACTGTTTTGATTTAGCTTGCGTTTTTTACCTGTGTTTTTGGTTGCCTAATGCTTGTTTGCTATGTGCAAGATACTGTAAACTGCATGGCCTGTCCTAATTAACGTTTTCAATAAATACTTCTAATCTACATTTCTTTATGATTATTCTTACTTTATAAAATTAGTGTAATTAATTAGTGGATGAAAAGCACTAAAGAAGGATAGCGATACAAATTAAAGCAGAATTTTGCTATACAATCATAGTGGCGTAAAGAGAGAACTACTGAGACAGAATTGAACTATTATTGAACTGTTTTGAATTAAATCATTGTATAAAAAAAAATTGTTGCTTAAAAATATTATGAAATTCAGTTTAAAAATTTTTTAAACTGACTAATATATATATTAATCAGTTTATGTGCCTAATAAAATTTTTGCTTTTTCAGCAAATTTAATATAAATAGGTCCTTGTCTTTTTAACGTTAAATAAAAATTGCTGCACTTGAAGGAAAAAGTAGTCTCGAATTTGTGAGAGCAAATTTTAAATGATTATAAAAACGCGCGCTAAACGGAAAAATTGTCTGACTTCAGTTTTGGATTTCCAGTCAAAAGTCTAGACTAATCCCAGATGGGACCTAGTTGAATCCGGCTGACAAAATCACGATGGAATGCCTAGATGGTTCCCAGCGATTTTTCATGTTGGGTCTCAGCTAGTACCCAGTTTCACTGGTTAACTGGGTAGTGAGCAGCAGGATAAGTTGAAAAACTGCGTTTATTTTCATAGCCTTTTATAAAAATGTGTCAGAAATTACTTGGAACAAAAAACGTAACGTTAGGGTTACAAAGCTCAAAAAAATAAAAATAGGCGACTAGCCTTGGTCTCCCCTAATATTAATATATCGAAATGATGGTTATAAACTGCGAATAAAAAAATATTGAAAAGTTTAAACAGATGTAAATATATTACAATAACTGGAATTTTCAGAGCAACTAAATATTACTAAATGTTAGTTTTAACAACTACTTGGGTTTTAGGAGGTAACTTCTTAATTGATGCCTTAATGGATTTCAAAAATGCGTAATATAATTGTTTTAATCATGTGCACTGACTCCTAATATTGCATCAATATTGGTCAAATTACTGAGTATTGCATCTTGTAGTTTTAATATTCGTTAAATTATTTTCAATTGTTTTTTCTTATATTCATAAAAGATGTTATTTCACTTTGTATTTCACGGTTATTGTTGGTTACTAGATGTGTTTGTCTTATATAATGAAAAATCTAACACACTTCTGCTTTTACTTAAATTTTATTTCTCTACTTTTATCTGGTTCTTCATCAATTCATACTTTTATTATTTATACATGACAAAGATGAATCTATAAAATTTGCTGTTGCATTTCTGTTATTATTGTTTTGTATTTCTGCTGTTATTTAATCTTCAAAATTAGTTGTTTTATCTCTATGATTAATGTAAACATTTAAAAAACGTACAGCAAAAAATTGTAACTTTGCTGATATCGATTCGTCTTTAGCCTGATGTTGAAAGGTTATTTTTTCTCAAAAGCCGAGCTTATGTTTTTGTACTTTAACTTGCGTTCTAAGTCTGTTAGTCCAAAGAATACTCCTATAGCTGCCCAAGTATTTTTTTAAAATAACATTGTTTTTAAAATTAGTATCAAATTTTTCTGACAACGCTGGATTTTTCTACACTTCCTGTATAAAGCTTTTTAGTCATGTAAAGATTTTCTGTCGTACAACATTTTAGTTCTGAAACTTCAGGCTTTGACTAATATATGAACTCTATATATTTGGTCCATGTTGAAAACAAAGTTCTATCCTTGCTTTATTAGAAGATTTTTATGTATCTTTTTACCAAGTCTCTTTTGTAGTGATTGTTACACAGATAATTCTATATGCACATTGCTAAAGGTGCGATAATTTCCTTCGGACATTATTGAGAATGAAGGGAGCACATAAATATAATCCAAATAAATTTAAAAAAAATAATGGTCTACTATACAAAGCTAAGCAGTGGTTAGACAAAACTTTTTTACTTTTTTTTATTCATTGCTACCCAGTGGGCACGGTACATTTTAAAAACGTTCTTTGGACGTTTTTATTAGGTTTAAACCCAATTAAAACGTTCAAAGAACGTTTAAAAAACGTACTGTGCCCACTGGGTACCTAAATTATGCAAGTGTTGCCTGGAATAGTATTAACGTAAACTAAATTAAATAAACTGGTAAGTAAACAAAAACATGCTTCTGACACACTAAATTGTTATTTATTAAATTTAATATTCTCAAAGGATTTCAACTTAAACTTTATCATATTCTTATTCATATATTCAAAGTCGATTAAAAAAATGACACTAATCATATTTAATTCCATTTTTGTGTTAATTTGAGAATCTATTCCCAACACGTTTAACAGTAAACAATTACATTCAACCTAAAACCAAGTTTTCTACTCCTGAGTTTTCAATTGCAAAAAGAATTCCTAAACTATGGAACGCTAAAAACTACTATTTCTTTTAAACAATTTGAAAAAAAACTTAAGCAAAAACATTTGATAAATGGCAATGAATTATATTTTTTCTAAAGCTTTTAATTAAAAGTAATCACGTTTGTTTTACTCAATTTATTTGTTTATTTATTTTTTTATTTAGTTTAAAAAAAATTAAAACTCACTTTTGAATAATAGTATTAAAAGTCTTTTATATTTGTATTTATTTATATACTTTTGATATATTACACTGAAATAAGGACTAATATATCTCTTTTAATTTACGGAAGTTACGTTGTTTTTGTATTTTTATTATTGAAACTTTTATTTTAAGGAGCTTAGTGATAAGACTAAATTTGGTTTTGGCCCAGGAGACGTCTCAATTAATTGTAGGGGAGATGTCCAAGAGACGTGCCAATTTAAATGCTTTGCATTTGTCCCAAAGAGACGAAGTATAAACGTAACTAGGACGTCTTATTATACTTCCTAGGGTCGCACGATCGACGTCTTACGGGCGTTCTTAGGACAAACCAATGGGGCGTCCTTGGGACGTCTTATTATAGGATTTATTATTAAATTAGGCCTAAAATCCGTGGTTTATGACCAGATTAGTTTCCAATAATAATGCTAACTAATAACTAATCAACCTATAATTCTCTCTCGCTACAGAGAAAAATAATTATTCATAATAAAAAGACAACAATTAATAATCTCATAATATATATTCGCGAAAATATGTAAAAAGGAAAATAAGTTAAATAACTATCTCTTTGTTTAAACTTCCAGCCCTATTTCGAATAGCTTTTTTGAAACACCAATATTAAAATCAATTATATCCTTTGTCAAGTTTTTTGAAGGATCCAGAAACGCTCCAAAAATAAATAAACTAATAAAAAATTTAAAAAAATAAACTTTTGTATAAAATAATATTAATTTTTTTAATTTTTTTCATAATCAAGCTGTAAATAAAATTGTGTGTTTTTAAATATGTTTATGCAATTTTCATATCATTTATATTATTTAAATACTTTTTAAATGCAAATTTTCGATTTGTATCATCAGTTTTGTTTCTTGCTAAATTTATATATGAAAACCTTAATGTGCTTTAAGCATATATGCTTAAAGCATAGCATACTTTTTATCATGAAGCCACTGTTCATTTAATGATTACCTTGAATTTTATGGACCAAAAATAAATTTTAAAATTATATATCTAGCATGCAGCAATAATGCATCGTCTTTGAAAAGCTCTTTTTCCATCAAATCATAGCCTTACAGTTGCCTGTCCATCTTTTTTTCCAAGGGCCTTTATAGCCATTTTCTATTTAATAAAAGTTATAAAAGTTTACCTTGATCAGGGAAAACATTCCATTCAAAATTTGATAATAAATTCAACATAAAAAAAAAAAATTAAAGAGGCAGATTGAAAAATTTTATTTTTCAAAAGGTAATTCTTTGTTGCTGCCACTTTCTTGGCTTGTGGTAGTCCACACTGCACTCATTGAAATTTTACTTGTTGCAAAAGGTCTTTTTTTGTGAAAGAGAGTTCAATAAAAAACAAGTAATAGTCAGGGAGTTTGTAAATCTTTTGATAGTAAATATACTTTAAACGTTTTTATTGATCTTAGCAAAGCTTTTGACACGTTAAATCATTATATTTTATTAACCAAAGTTAAAAAAAAAAACGGTATTAAATGCTCGAACCTCAAATGGCTTAAAAGCTACCTGTCAAATAGACAGCAGTATATTCCTTATAATTGCTGAAAAACTAAAAATGTGAATATAACTTATTGAGAACCACAAAAATCTATATTAGGACTGCTTTTATTTCTAATATATATCAATGATTTAAACAAATTTTGTAATGTCTTAGACACAATCTTGTTTGCAGATAATACTAATATATTTTATGCTCACAATGATATAAAAATGTTTTTTAGAACTGTAAACGGATCAGGCCCACGTCTGTGGAACTCGATCCTAAATATGACATAAAATCTATTACCACAATTAAAGTTTTAAAAAAACAGTGAAACAATATTTGTTAAATCTAACCAGTAAAAACAATTTTTTTTATTTTTAACTCGTTTTGATATGTATTTATTTATCTTGTTATATGTTTACTAATATGTATTTGTATGTTTAACTCTTAAATGTATATGTAAAAACTAATTTTATACTATTTATATATTATATATTACTAATATGTATTTGTATGTTTAACTCTTAAATGTATATGTAAAAACTAATTTTATACTTATATATTTTATGAACTGAAACGTGTAAGTAAAGTAAATTATTTCACTACCTAAGGAACAAGGTGATAAGATGGAACAAGGAACAAGGTGATAAGATGCATTGTCTTCTACTTGCTCCTGTCCGAACTTAAAGCATATATATTATTTGTTTTTACAAGTACATCGTAAGTTTTTTTGTTTATTGACGAAATATATACACACACAAAAAAAAAATTTATGTCCAAAATTAATAAAAGTATTATTCTGTAAAACTTTTAATCAATTATTCAAAACAAATCAAAATAAATACCGAACTAGATATTCAGATAACACCTATATACAACCCAAAAGTTATTTTGCAGCAACTGAGTTTTCATTTTCAAACAGAAGACTAAAGGGATGAAAAAAAAATACTTACAACTGAACTTAAAACTCTAACATTGTTTAATGAGTTTAAGGCTAAACATAGGCAGTTATTACTAAAAATGATATTCTACAAAACTATTTCTGAAATTGCAATATACCCATATGTTAGATCTATCACATAAATGAAAAGTATATTAGCTTTATAAAATATTGAGTTAAATGCACTTAGTAACTTTGTTTGATATGTGTTGTTTTTATTTTTATTTTTGATGCTTAGACTGAAAAAAAAAATCTTTAAATTCATTATTTTTCAATAAATAAAAAAGAAATAATATTTCCATATTTTTCGAAGAATATGTTTAAGGCAATAGCGCTTCTTGCAATTTTTTATTTATAGATGTTTTATTTATCATTTTACCACTTTTACATTTGTTTATTTTAGATAGTTAAGGTGGCTTACCACTAAAAAAACTTTCTCAAACTTCATTATTTTTAATTAAATATTATGAGTAAATAGAGAAAAAAGAAGCTTTATATTGCAACAATTTGTTACAAAAATTTCAAAAACATGTAAAAAAAAGTTGTAAAATGTGTTATTTGGAACCTAATTTTGAAAAACGATTACTTAAAAACCACTAGAAACTAGAGCATCATTTTTAGAAAAACGGTTTTTATGCATAAAATGAAGGGCCTGAACCAAAACCATTGCTAAAACTCGTGATAAAAATTGTAATTTTTAATTTTTTTAGAAAAAAATTAAAAATTGAAGGTCAGCTAATGAAATCAAACAGAAAAATGTAATTAACTCAAGAAGTACTTTATTTATGACAACAGCTTTGCTTGAGACCCTTAATCATTATATGCGACAAACAAATAAAATCCCTAAAATTTGAAGCAAAAACCTCCAGTCATTTACAAGTTATGATTTTTCAAAAATTGAAAATTGCATAAAAAAGCGAAAAACTTAAAAACAGCAATAAACATTTTATAACTAAAAAAATCTAAACATTTCCAGAGTAAGGTTTATAAGTTTCTGTTTGTTGTTCTACACATTGACAACCCTTTTTAATGGCTTTAAATTGCAATCCTCTGTTGTTTTTTAAAGTGACTTTTCTGTTCGTATTGGTAATGCGTTTTTGATCTTTAAAAAATGAGCACATTGCAGTTTTTAAAAATACTCTCTAGGTTTAAGTGACTCATTACTTTCAAAACATCAGTATTTCCTTCTTAAAACACAACTGATTTCGTTAGATATTAGATTTTAATAAAAAAAGTAAACTCGAGTAACCTACACACTTTTATCATGTAAAAGTTACGCAAACCATGCTGGCCTATTAAACTGCTTGGTTGACAATATTTGATGGAAAAATTTTAATTAGGGCGAAGAGAAAGAGCAATTATAAACCTAAATTAGTGTTGCTGCGACCATTGTCAGGTGTAAAATGTTTTGATTTAGCTTAAATAAAATTGAATAGCTCACGATAGACTAAAATTATGTAAAAATAGATTTTAAAAACATTTACAGCTATGTTGAGTTGATATATAAAAAAATTCCAAAAAACCAAGTTTTGTTAAAAATTAAGATTTATTTAGTGGTGAGTCACCTTAACGGAATTTTTTTTTTTAATTAATCTCTACATTTACGGAATTTCTCAAAGAGCTTGGGATAAGACATATTAGTCTTCTTCTCGCCCCTGCTACCAATATATCTTGTTAGTAACTTATGGAATGTATATATTAACATAAAAAAAAAAAAAAAAGAAACCTTACAACTAACTTATACTAACCTAAGGTATATTTTATAATTTTGTAAATTATAAAAAAAGCATCTAGCTGGTTAAAGTGTAACAAATTAACTCTTAATATTAATAAAACAAAATGGATCATTTTTCACCCGCTTCAAAAAAAACCTTATCTACCCATAAATCTGCCTTAAAAATTTGGTTAATAAAAATGTTTTTTAACCAAATTGAGATTAAGAGGGACTCTGTCATTAAATTTTTAGGATTTTACCTCGATGAGCACATTATTTAGAAGCAGCATATTGATTACGTATGTACCAAGATTTCTAAAAGTATTGTAGTTTTACATAAATCTAGAGATTATCTAAATAAAAAGAGCTTGACCCAACTCTATCACTCGTTCATCCATTATTATATAAGTTATGCAGATATTGCTTGGAGAAGTGCTGGAAAGAAAAAGTTGAAACGTCTTTTTTCTCGTCGGAAACACGCAATTCGTTTTATTAATTTCTCCGATCGTTTTACTTATTCAAAACCTTTATTTAACGAAATGAGAATACTTAATATTTATGAAGTAAATTTATAAATACTCTATGTTTTGTATAAAATTGGAAAAATAACTTATCTCCTGACGTTTTTAAAAATACTTTTACTTTGAAGCCGGAACAATAAGTATGCATTGAGAAAAAATAATTTGCTAAATCAACTTTTATGTCAACCAAGTTTATTCAGCTTTGTATTGATTATCGTGCAACTAATCTTTGGTTTTGCAATATTTTGATCGGCCTTCCTCGTTCTCTGTTTTTAAAACTAAGCTTAAAAATCTAATTCTTTCTATGGAAAATGTTTTTCTATACTAAGAGTGTTTTGGGTTGTTTACCTATTATTAAAACTGAGTTTATCCAGCTATTATTAAAACTGAGTTTATCTAGCTATTGAAATTGTACTGATATTTTTTCTACTATTATTTAAATTGATAGTTATGGAAAGATATATAAATATTTATTATTTGAGTTCATATTGTATATTGCTTTGTATTGTATATTGCTAGTATGTATAATTTGTCAAGTTTATTTTATTTTTTATTTAGTATTTGAAATAAATTTATTACGATTTTTATAACACGGCTTTGTGGAAAAAAAAAAAAAAGTCTATGTATACATATATGCATAAATATGCATGTGTATACATATGCGTGTAAATGTGTTGTGTATGTATATGCATTTTTTGTATGCGTATGTACATGTGTGTATATATGTAGAGGGTGTTCATCCCCCCCCCATCCTAAAGCTGTCATATAAGCATTTGAGTTGACACATTGAATAAGTTTTGAACTACTGTGGGTAATTTGCAAATATTGAGGATCTTTTTTTTTTGGTGTCTTTATTTGGCCAAAAAAATACATACAACACCCCCCCCCCCTCCCTCATGGAAGACCTGTGTGTATGTGTATTATATATGTATATGCATATGTATATATGTATAAGTGTTTGTATATGCATGAATGGGTATATGTATATGTATGTGTATGTATGTTTATATGTGTGTGTATCTGTATATGTATGCACTTATGTAAGTATATGGGTGTATATGTGGTGTTGATACGTTGTGTGTACGTGCTGGTATGGGTGTGTATGTGCTGGTCGTCTATGATATTCATCAGCAGCCTACTTTGCAAAAGTCGTGCACTCACGTAGTTACAAAAACCGTAATATTTAAATATCTATAGTTAATAAACTATTTATTAAAAAAATATATAAAAGTAAAAAAGATAAGAATTCGTTGTCATTTAAAGAAAAATCAAAATTTAAGGAAAAAAAAGAATCAAAATTTAAGGAAAAAGTAAGATCAAGTGAATAAGATAAAAATAAGTAAGATATTATCATTTGTTTAAAACTTAAAAATTTAAACTAAGATTTAAAAATAAAAAAGTAAATAAATTAATATACACCATAGAAATAACATAAATAAATTAGTATAGGGGAACCTGTTGTACCTTTGACCACGTTGTACCTTTGGTCATTCTACTCTGTTGGCTTACTATTATTATTTAAAAAAAACGGGAAGTGTCATTTGAAATAGTAGTCCATGACAACTCTTCTTATCGTAAAACATTATACTTGGGATAGATGGTATTGATCCACAAGCAATTATAAGTTTTGACTCTTAAAAAGTAAATATTTGTGTTAATCTTATTCTGATTTTAAAACTGTGATAAATTGATGTTTGATTCATCTACGACATTATAAACATTACCCAACATTTTTTTTTTGTTATGGAAAATTTTGGATGATTATGTCTGACCGTAAATGGGGATTAAGACAATAACTGTTAAAGAAACCCATCTCGTGTACCTTTGACCAGTCAAGGACGTTGTACCTTTGACCAATAAAAACTGCTTCCTCGGTAATTTGCGGACTTTAAGAGGGTAAGATTATAAAATTTATAATCTACCTTATTAGGCGTCGTCTGTGCTTTATTGCTTTTTAATGCAAAATTGTTTCTAGTATTATGATGATGAAATAATTCCATTGAATTTTAATGCAATTCACTATTTATTCTTGAACCACTACTACACTTAGAATAATCAATTTTGTTAATTTAGCTAGTTGGACAGCTGAAGCAATATTATTGTCAAGTTCATTTTATTACCTAGTTTCTGCTCAGCTATAGGGAATTAAATGTATCGAAATAGTTAATTAATTTTGTTAATATATTTTAGTTTTAAAATGCCAAGGAGCAAGATTTGTGTTTTTCGCAAAAAGATTTCCGAAATGGATATGCTAAATGCAGTGAATTTTGTGCTTCAACAAAAAATGAGTTTAAGTGAAGCTGCAAGACATTCCAACATTAAAAAGTCAACTTTAATATATCAGTTGAAGCAGTTTAAAAAATCTGGTAGTTGCGAATATTTATATTCACATACCAAATCAAAAAAGTATTCTCAACTGAAGAAGAATTAATTTTGGTAAACTACTTGGCAGATGCTGCAAATATGCATTATGGACTTACATTAAAGCAGATAAGATCCTTTGCATATGAGTATGCTTTAGCAAATCATAAAAAAATTGAAACTTCATGGATGAAAAATAAATGTGCAGGTGAATAATGGCTGCGAGATTTTCGCAAAAGATATAATAACAAGCTATCTCTACGTAAACCACAACCTACAAGTCTTGGTAGATCTTCTGCATTCAATAGAGAAACTGTAAGAATTGTATATAAAAATTACAAAAATGTTTTAGAACGTTATCATTTTGACCCATCAAATATTTGGAACTGTGATGAAACAGGAATTACCACAGTCCACATACCACCAAAAATTCTAGCTCCAAAAGGTAAAAAAAAATAGGGAGCATAACTAGTGCTTAACGAGGCAACAATGTAACAATGATTGCAGCCATTAATGCTACTGGAAATAGCATTCCATCATTACTTGTATTTCCACGTGCTAAATTCAAAGACTACATGTTAAATAATTGTCCTCCTGAAAGTGTAGGAGCAGCTAATAAGTCTGGATGGTCAAATGAAGTCATTTTTGTGCAATTTCTTGAACATTTTATTAGTAATGTGCGACCGTCAATTAAAAAACCTGTTCTTTTATTAATGGATAATCATGAGAGTCATGTAAACATTTCTGTTATTGAGTTAGCAAAAAAATCAGGCATAGTTTTAATGACATTTCATCCTCACACAACCCATATAATGCAACCTCTTGATTGTGGTGTTTTTGGACCATTTAAAACTTTTTATAACAATGCCATGAATAACTGGATGATATCACCAGGCAATGCTGGTAAACCAGTCACAATTTATGATATATCTTACCTTGTTGGTCAAGCTTATCCTCATGCTTTTGTACCAAATAATATTATAAATAGTTTTAAATGTACTGGATTTTATCCATTTAATGAAAATATTTTTACTGATATTGACTTTTTAGCTGCAAATGTTACTGATAGGCCAATAGCGAATACTGAAGCTTGCCTTTCTAATGAGATTATTGATGTTAAAACTGCTCCATCCAGTGTACCATCAACGTCATCTATTGTTTTAGGGGAAATCCCTACTGTGAGTTTACCATCAAGATCAATTGTTTCACCTGAGATAATACGACCTCATCCTAAAGCCAAATTAAGAAAAACAAATACTTCAAAAAGACGTAATAGAAAATCATGTATTTTAACTGATACCCCTGAAATTAAAGTTATTCTAGATTCAAAATCTAATAACCAACAATTTAAAAAGACCTCTTCAAGCAAAAGAAAAAAAATGGCAAAGCAGACTATTTTTAGTCAGTTTGACATATGTTTAAATGATGAAAGCTCTAATGAAATTGATTTTGGAGTAAATATACTTGATAATGAAAGTGAAATTGTTTCTGGAGATTTTTTAATTGTCAAGTTGGCTGGAAAGAAATGCTCTAGATTTTATGTAGCAGAAGTTTTAGAAGTTGTTGGTATAGTTTACAAAATTAAGTATCTTAAGAAATCAGGAGACTTTTGTAACAAGTTTATAAGAGAAGATGACAATCTTTATGATTTGGAACTTAAGGATATTATTATGAAACTTCCACCACCAAGTATTGGTCATGGTTCATCTAAGCGTCAGTATCTTATGTTTGATGTTGATCTGACTATTTGCAATAGTTAATATATTTTACTCTTTTATCATTGTATTTTTTGTTGTCATCATTAAGATATTTTCTATAAAAAGCATTATGATCATATGTAAATGAGTATAGACCGCCAGCTAACATAAGTTATAAAAATATATTTTTGCTCTTTTCTTATCTAAAATAATAAAAATAACTGTATATATTAGAAAATATATTTTGTACAATTAAATCGCGTTTAAAGTTTTGGACCTTAATCCTAATTATTTCATGTAAGTAGCATCTAACTAAAGAAAATATGTGACTTTATCTAAATAGTTATAATAACTGATTTTATTGAAAAAAATTAGTAATACTGAGTATCGTAACTTTAATACACAAGTCTTTGCAAGATTGTAAGGATTGATTTTTCTAGTTTTTTTTTAGACAATTAGGCTTGATTACAAAATAGTTAAATTTTTTTTATTGATATAAGATGGACCAAAAGTTTCTATATAATATATAACAAGCTAAAATATTAAAAAGGGTTCAAACATTGCATGATTTTTTAATAATAACATTTTGGTCAAAGGAACAACGCGCATCGGTCAAAGGTACAACGTACGTGTTGTACCTTTGACCAATAGACTTCTTTTTTTAAAACGCGGGAAAAAGATACTTCTTGATCAAATGAAAAAAAAGTTCTAAGTATAATTTTTGGGCAAAATATAAGAGAATATTATAAAGTTTGAATGGTTTGGATTTACTCAATAGGCTACGCAAAAAACGCCATAAAGCAAAAAGTGGTCAAAGGTACAACAGGTTCCCCTACTTTATAGAAATAACTTAAATAAATTAGCAAACGCCATTGAGGTAATACCATAATTAAAGTAATGAAAAAAAAAATGTTGATTCCCTCAGTGACATTCAAGTACAAAAAATAATTAATACAGTTTTTGCATTAATTATTTTTTGTATTTGAGTTTTAATTTTAAAAAAAACATTTAAAATCGGATATATTAAAATCCAGAAGTAAGAATGCCGGTTTTGATTCATTTTTATATATATTCTCTATACTAGTTATATGTGTATTTACAATCTTGGGAAACATTTTCCACAAGTAAGGTCCACAATAAAGAACTGAATATGAAGTTAGTTTTGAATTATATTTTGGGACAACAAAGTTGTTATTTGAAAATTTTGTTGGATATTTATGAACTATTTTGTCAAAATAGGATTGAAATATTTTTTAGATAATACTAATTTTGCTTTATACATGAACATTAAAACTTGGTGTAAGTTGATTTTTACATTTAATGCTCTAAGTATACGCAGAAAAGGCTCACAAAGTACAATTCTATCAGCTCCAAAAATTGTTCTGCACGCGTGTTTTTGTTTACAGTACAATTTTTTAAATTTTGTATGGTTTGTACTTGCCCATGCAATATTGCAATAAATTAAAAACAATGAATAAAAGTGAAACAAAAACTTTTTAAAAAACTATTGTTTAAAAATGGTTTATTCCTATATATCATTGCTAAATTTTTTGATATTTTATTTTCAAAACTTTTCATATGTAATCTCTAACGTAAATGTTCATCTAAGATTACGCCTAGAAAGTTTACTGAGTTTTCTCTTTTAATGTTAGTGTTATTGATTATTAGATTGGGAAATTTGATGGGAATATTTTCTGATTTATTCCCTTTGTGGAACAAAATAAATTTGTCTTTATCCTCATTTAAAGAAAGTCTATTACTTATAAACCATTCATTAATTTTCGATAATTGTTCGTTTTTTATTTCAAATAGTGTATTAATATCTCTGTGGGAATAAAAAAGATTGGAGTCATCTGCAAAAAGAATACAATTTAATAGGTCTGTTGCTAAATTTAAATCTAATATGTACACTAGGAACAGCAGTGGTCCTAAAATAAAGCTCTGGGGAACCCCACAAGTTAAGGCAGCTGGGAATGTTTGTTTTTGTTTATACACTATAAATTGTTTTCTATCGGTCAAATAACTTTTGAACCAAAGCAAGTTGTTATTTTGTACTCCATAGTGTTCAAGTTTTTTTATTAGTTTATTATGATTAACGGTATCGAAAGCTTTTGACAGATCAATGAAAACTCCTAAGATAAAGTAGTTACTACTGAATGCACTTGATATTTGATTGACTAGTTCAACCATTGCATGTTGCATTGAATTTTTTTTTTGAAACCAAGTTGTTTTGAATACAACATGCCGTTTTCTGATAAGTGATTAAAAAGCCTACTATACATTATACTCTAAAGTAATTTTGAAAAACAAGGTAAAATAGATATAGGCCTATAATAAGAGGTATTTGAGTCATCCCCGGACTTAAATATCGGCGTGATTCGTGCAATTTTTAGCTTTTCAGGTACAATACCTGTTTTAAATGAAAGATTAAATATGTGAAATAACGAGAGTTCTATTATATTATATATAATGATTTTACAACATTAACGTTAATTTTATCAAAACCAGCACTTTTATTAGTTTTAAGGTAAAAAAAGGCGGTTTGCAATTCAATTAGTTTTAAATTAGGTTAATCCATAGCTTTATCGTAATTTTTTAAATAAGATTCAGATGGTGTTGAATTCGGAACAGCATTAGTAAATAAGCTGTTTAGTTTTTCAGCAATAATTGATTTATCATAAATTGTGTTTTTATCAATTGTTATTTTTTTGGCAGAATTTTTCTCGCATAATTATTTTTTCCGATTATTTCTTTAATTACACTCCATGTTTTTTTAGTGTTTCCGGTGGCTTTACTTAATAGATTTGCATAATTTAAAATTTTTGCAAAAAGCTTTTTTGAGTTCTTTATTATTTTTTTAAATATATTTTTATAATTTTTATATTTCATTTCGTTTTTATAAGTGTTTTTTTTTCAAGTACTTATCATAAAACTTTTGTTTTCTTTTTGAAGATTTTAGTAACCCATTAGACATCCATGGATTTAAAGCAGTTTTGGTTTTTACAATAATTTTTTTTTCAGAAAATGCTTGATCATATTGCTTGTAGAAGTGATTTAAAAGTAGATCATATGCGTTGTTAACGTCGTGTGACTGCAATACCAGATGATAATCAACGTTGTCTCTTAAAAGATTTTGAAATTGTTTTACCGACTTTTCTTTAATCTGTCGCCTAAATATAATGGATTGAGAAGGAATACTGTTAAATAATATATTGTTAATAACTAGAAATGTTGGGAAATGATCCGATGAGTTAGTTTTGATTATGTCTGTGTAAAGACGGTTATTAAGATGGTTATTAGTTATTATATTATCAAGAAGCGTAGAAGAGTTGATAGTCACTCTCGTTGGCTTGTTTATTGTCGGAATTAAATTATTTTGAAGAAGAGTGTTTATAAAATTGTTAACATTATTATTGGAAGCATGCTTTTTTAGGTCACTGTTAAAACCCCCAACTAAGTAGGCATGACTTCGGGTTTTATTTATATTTGTTAAGAATGGTTTAAGATGAGTTTTAAATTTTTTAAAGCTAGTAGATGGAGGTCTATATGTGGCATTTATAATTTTTTTTTTTGTGGTTTTATTTATTAATTCAATGCATAATGACTCACAATCTATTTCATTTACACAGAGATCGTGACGTAAATTATAACTAATTGAGTTGTGAACAAAAATACTTAAGCCCCACCAACACCAAAACCACGTGGTTGGTTGGATGAGTAATTATTTAATTCAAATCGGGGATTTGTTTTACCACGCTTACACCAAGTTTCCGTTGCGCAAATAATTTAAAAATCGTGTTTTAATTCATCCAACAAAAACTTAAGATTTTTACAAGATATTGAGAAGATTTAATAACTGTATAGTATTGGCTTTGAGATATTTTTTGATTAAAGTTATCAGAGCCATCGATGTCACTGAGCACGACAATTTCATCTAAAAATTTAGTTATAAAGTTTTTCTCCATTTTAAAGTAAAGTATATATAAATAAACGCAAAATAGTTAATAAAAGAAATTAAATAGTTATGAAAAACAGGGTATAAAAGGCCAACCTTTTTCATTAGCTCTTGTGTAAAGAGTAATCTTGTTTTAATTTTTTTTTTTTTTTTAAATTTGAATTCCGGCCGTAACCGGATTTATCGGAATTGTTTAGAAAATATATACATAACATTTATTGTTAAAATTATTTCTTTGTTTTCTATTTTTCCATTTAGGTTAAATTGAAATCTTTACTCTATTAGGCATCCTATACTTTTTAATTATTTAAAATTTAAGTATCTTGCAAAATAAGACTATTCTCAGAGGCAGGTAACAATTTTGATGAAAAAAGAAGCTATTTTTTTTGCCCAAAACTGAATAGAAACTCTTTTTGCACCACAATACTCCTAAACTTTTAGAAATCCTTTCATAATTGATTACTGCAAATAAAATTACATTGTGTTTTGTTAAGAACTTTGTATTTTAGTATTTTGTATTAATTTTGTTCTTAGGTTTACCTAAAGTTCTTCATTGCGCTGTAGGACAATGATTTTTAATTTCATTTACACAGTCTGTACCAGATGTCTAAAAAAAATAGGTTAAAATAAATTCCGGCCTGGAATATTGTAAATACGGCCGGAACCGGAATGACCTAAAGTTCACAAATTCCAGTACATTTCTAATATAAAGACACTCTTTTTAATTGCCTTTTTTTTTGTATTTATATGTATATTATTCTATCGATAGGTTTTGAAGGCCATTTTTATACTTAATGAATTGTTTTCTATGAGCTAAAATGATCCATTTAATATTTCAGAAAACTTTTTATTTGAATTAAGTAACATCTTAATTCTTTAGTTTCTCTGAGCAAATCGTGTCGACCAAATCGTGTTGAATGTGACGTCAAAGCTATCATAAAATCTTTTATAGTACAATAAAAAACTTGTTTGACTTGAACAATTTGCTAGTAGAAAGAGTTTAATAAACCTAAGTTGTTAAATATGTTACAACTTGTTACTATGTAGAAATTTCAATATACTAATGTCTAAACTAGAGTTGTTAACCGGAAGATTTCGTACAACTTAGGAAAAATAAAATTCTTTTGAAAGGATATTGAGAATAAGGAATTTTTTTTTTTTTTTTCGTACCGAATTTAACTTACGAATGCTACTTACGAATGCTACTTACGAATGCTACTTACGAAATAAAGCCTTTTGCAAGTTGAATTACGAAATAAAACTATTTTGCTACATACGAAAGTAGCGCTTACGGAAGTCGCACTTGCGAAACGAGCTCTTACAATAAACGACGCACAGTGGGACGAAATCCTGATTTTGTGGCCAAAATTCCAAATTACCTACATAAGGGTTTTCGAGGTCGCTAATTAGGAATCTGAGGTCAGATTTAAAAAATTCAAAATGGCGGCTCCAATATGGCGGTCAAAACTGTTCATACGTTGAAAATATGAAATCTCATGTAGCTTGGTTTTCAAGGTCATTGCTAATGATTCAGGAGTTAAATTAGAGCAAAAACATTGCTAAATTGTTTTTAAATTTATACTATTAATAAAAAAATAGAAGTTTGTAATTTTAATTTTTTTTTTTTTTTTTAAATTGGTAAAAGATTAACTCACATATATGTAAAAAAATTGTTTCTTTAATCCTAGTAACAAAAATCACGTATGTCATACTCATCAATGTTCGAATCATTCGATTCGGAATCTGATGTTGAACCACTTGTATCTAAATCGAAATTGTTCCTTGTCTCTTGTCTGGTGACTTCAGGTTGTTTTAACAATTGTATAGTTTCTTGATGTAGAGATTTTATTGGTCTCTGGGACAATTTCCTGATGCTCGAGAGAAATGGATCTGATGTTAATAAGAGCCTATTAAAAATGTCTCTCATATTCGATTCTCTTAAGCATTTTCTTCAATGATGTAATTTGAAGTTTTTAACGTCTTTATTGCGTGACTCTTGGGCATCTTCAGAAAGTTGTCCAATCGGTAAAAGGGCATACTTTACAATTTCTGCTCTATGGATCAGCAACTTATGTACAGATGTAGGCATGTAATACCACGGATATAAAGCAACAAATAAATCGGCGGTATTTACTCAATAGTCTTTGAATTTTTCATCATCTATATCAAACCCGCTCGAAATTACCTGCAAAATAACATGAAATCGGTGAATTAATTTTTCATTGACTCCTGTTATTTCCGCAGATATAGCAGCATTTTGAAAAAAGCGGCGCGCTGTATTTCCATCGTTAGAGCTTCCATATCCTGGCTTTGGTCGATCAACGATAAGCCCCAGTTTTATCCTAAATTGAGTCTGTATTTCTTCCTTACGTATTTTCACATTCTTTTTATCTTCCTCTCGACGAGCTTGCCACTTTTCAGTTGTTAGCTTATACGACACATGCAAACAGCACTCGAAAAAACGAATCCATGCATGCAATGTAGATATGCCAAATCTTAAATTATCTGTTGTAATGTCCATTTTTATAATGTTGTTGATGTCATTAAATTCTTTAGAGGAAACTTTGCACAGGAAGCAGAATTGTGTAGAAGTGGTACCAGTTACTGCATTACAGACTTTACCGTCTATCATCGTATCAGTTACTGAAATGGATTTTCCATTTTGTTCATTAGCATATGGTGCAAGACACTCAATCTGCAATTCAATGTCGGTAACTTTTTTCAATGTTGACTGTACATCTTCATGTACAAACTGCAATCGTATTGGTCTGCAGAATCGCGGAGATGATGGTCTAGGATTTTTCCACACAATAGTTGCTTCACCCGTCTCGTGGATGTTGTGTATTAATTGTAAAGGTACAAGAGAAGTATAAAAAATGCTTTCATCAGATTTTCCAGTCTCAGTAAGTTTTTGTTTATAAACACTTTGACCGCTGCTTCCATCACATCCCCATTTACAGTAAAGTACTAACTTTTGCGGAATTTCCGGATTTAGAGTATCAATGACATCAGCCTGAAGTTGTATAATTCTAGATGTGGTATGATCAAGTAAAGCCTGTAGTTCAATCTGTGCGCACGACTCACTAACAGTTGTGTACACAACTGATGGATAACAACGTTTTTTTGCTTTTTCTACTTCAAGGTATGATGGGTATAATTTACATTTATGTGCTCTAGCTACATTTCTTGATAGTTGATAAGAGTGCTTTGATTCTCCTTTCTCGATCATTAAAGAAAGTGCTTCATCTGGGGTTAAAGGTACTTCATTTTGTGAACTAACAGCGGATATATATTTTGAGTCTCTTGTTGGGGTTGTTAATGTGACATCTTTAACAACTTGAGCAGCATGTACTTGACCAGAAGTCATTAAACTCATTTGAGATGCATATGCCAATTCTTCTGTAGAAAAAGTAGAACGTACTTCTTGAGTTTTTTGCCTCTTTGATTTTTCACTAGATGAAGCAAAGGATTGCGAAGGTCGCCCACATGTTCCTTTTTTATTATCACTCTTCACAATCTTCTCAGGTGTTGTGCATTCAGTATTAAATAATTTTAAAAATTGTACGGTGCCCTTCAACCATTCTTCATTTTTTTTCAGAAAAAAATCTTCCCATCTTCCTGCTCGATCGAAAATTTGAAAATAAGTGTGATAATAACATTTCATCCTCGCCTACTTGTATCACATGTTCCGTTTTTTTGAAAATTGCATCAGTCAAAACATCAATGATGAATTTATATTCATTTTTTAAACTGTCTTTCACCATAAAGAATGTATCTTTTCTTGAAAATTCCATATTTGAAGATTTGGAAGACTCTGTAAAAAAAAAATACAGTAATAACTGCTGAAAGTTCTTTGAGGACTATTTTATAAAACTTTGAGATAATCATAAAACGGAATGAGAAGTAACTTTTAAAGCATATATTTAAAATAAAAAATTATTGCATTAAAATGTAATTAGTGCTATTAAATAATGTTAATTCACTGATTTCCATGAACATTAATGCGTGGTGCGACATTAATCTGTTAACATAGTTTAATGTGGCAACACGCATTCCTCCATAAAAACTAGTCTCATTATTAAAATGGCACTCAATGGCAGCCAGTTTTCTAATATGTTATATTTAACACTATACACGATCAGTTCCTTGTCAAAAAAAGGTGGATAACCGCGGTTAAATTTTTAAAACGACATTAGAAAATCGATTTCAGATAAAAAATTTACAATTTTTTATGTTTACTTGTCGCGCGATTTAAATATGAAAAAAATTAAAATTAGCAATAACAGTGCATAACCATATATTCTACATGCCTCCAGAAAGTGGTTCCATTTTGTCGAATTCGAATTGAAATAGTTTCTTCAGTTTAACAGCACTTTAAAACAGGCAAGAATTTTTCGACGTGTCCACTTGTTTAGTGCGTTCCGAACGGAGGCTAAATGTCAATTGACGCCCAGGCCACCCTAGAGCAGGTATATACCTGCCCTGTTCGGAATTTTGTTCTAGGACTATCTGTAAACAAGATCTGAACGTAAAAAGACGAAAATAGGAAACTCAAAAATTTGACTTTTGGCCACGAAATCGGGATTTCGTCCCACTGTGCGACGTTTTGAAGTCTATAAAAAATTTATTTAATTACGTTTTATGAATCAAATATGTATAATAATTTAAGTAATTAAAATACAAATTTTTTATATGATATTGATAAGTTTCAGTTTTAAACTTCTATAAAAAAATCAAGACTTTCATAAAATATGCTTTTTAGAATGTCATTTAATAAATAAGAATTAAATAATGAAGATAACTTAAACAACGTTAACATACGAATAGAATTGCGAAATCGGGAAACAATTCCTTTGTTGAAATCGAAAAAAGACCTAATTTAAGATGAATGCTAAAATTTAACTATATAATAAAATGCTTAAAAATAGCTCTTACTTGTTTTTAAATTGAATAGTTTTATGTTAAGTCAGTTTCAATTTTTTTATTTTTGAGGTGCTCTGCTTTATGCGCTTTTGCTTTTTCTTCCTCAATAACAAAAATAGCAAGTAAATTTAAAAAAATTTTAAAGACATTTATTACAATGATTTTTTCTAAAATGTTTTCCTAAATAAATAAAAAGTCAGGGTGG
Source organism: Hydra vulgaris (assembly GCF_038396675.1). Lineage (NCBI taxonomy): Eukaryota > Metazoa > Cnidaria > Hydrozoa > Anthoathecata > Hydridae > Hydra > Hydra vulgaris. The sequence goes on from NC_088925.1 coordinate 38,270,956, forward strand.
GAAGGGCATTTGTTGCCCCTTGTACCGTTGGCCCTGGAAAATGGTATGATTTTCAACATCCCAACGTTATTGGGACTATACAACTGCTAAAGGCTTTAAAGCTCTAGCTGTTTTGGAGAGCAGTAAAAAATTAGTTGCTAGATTTTGTAGCAAAAAAACGGGCACGTACAATACGACCCTTCCTTCCTCATTTTTTTCAGTATAATTTATAAATTATATTGTAAAAATTTTATTTAATAACATTTAAAGCAATAAACCTAGTTTCTGAACACCAAAAAGGAAATTTAAAAAAAGCATTTCGCTTGAAGATCTAAAATTTAAAAACACACACGATGTTGTATTAATTTTTTAACAAGCTTCGATTTTGAAAACCGTTATTGATAATTGTGGAAAAAATTGAAAAAGTAAAAAAGTGTTCTTTTTAAATTTCTCACGTTCTTCACTTTTACAAAATTAGAAGAAAAAAAAGTTTTTGAAAACATAATTTAGGGAAACCGGCTTTTTTAAAGAAAATGTTTTTAACGATAAATCATCATTAATTTTAGCTTTTTGTATTATATATTTAATAATTTTTGTAACAGAATAAACCCGAAATCAAAAGCAAACGAAAATAATGGATACATATATAAATATGTATACCCCAATCTTTGCTATATAGCCCAAACATTTAAAAAAGATTTAAAACAAATAAAACATTGAAAACAAAAATTAAAAGCAAACATTTAAAAACAGATTTTAAAACAAAAGCGGTAATGATCAAAAGAGTTTGTATGATCAACACTGGTTTCAAAATGCATTGCAACTGTATTTGATCACCATAAAAATACTTTACCATTGTATTTGATCGACATTAATAAACCTTTACAATTATTATTATCAACCTGAAAAAATAAATTAAATTCATCAATAAAATTTAAATCTTATGTTTAAACAGAGTACCCAGATTTACTGTTGTCGTTTAGTATATAAGGAGAGAATTTACATTTATTTGTACTTGAGTTCTTTGCTATTTTTTGCTTTGAGCGGATTTCAAGTAAGCAAAATATGATAAATCTTTATTTCACAGGAACTATTAAAAGTTTTTGATATGATTTCTCTTTCTTGTTTAAGGATGAAGATCGCCGTTATTATTGCATCTCTCTCACTTTTGTGTTGCACTTTGTCTGCACCTGTTCAACAGGATGATTGCGAGCTTCTCTTTAGTAAAGCGGTAACAAATATTTTTTTGTTTGTTAAAATATTTATAATATTTTGAATATATAAAACTCAACTTTGTTCGATTTTTTTTTTAAATTAAATAGTAACATATTACGCAGTTATAGAAATAATTTGTTTACTGAAGTTTTTTAATTTAAGCTGTGTTCGAGTTACAACAGCATAGATGATGGCTTAATGAACGATGATAGTCTCGAAGCAAGTGATGTTGACGAGGCCACTCAAGAATTTTTAAGAAACGGTATTTTTTTATTATATTTTTAAGTATTTATATGTATATGTATCAATTTATAATATATATATATAAATATATGTATAAATATATATACATATATATATATATATATATATATATATATATATATATATATATATATATATATATATATATATATATATATATATATATATATATATATATATGTTATATTAATAGTAATAATAATATGTATAACGATTGATATATTAACTTTGTTATTTTATGTTATATTTACTGTTTTTTAAGCTTTAAAAGCTAAATTGGATTTCCTTATTAACCTTGGATTGTTACAAAGAATTCCATTGATTGGGCAAGCCATTCACGATTTTGTTGCTGCCGATCCACAAGGTGTTGCTGATGCTTTAAAGGGTGGAATTTTTGGTGCTATTTCAATTGGTCAAAAAATCCTTCAAAGAATTTTTCAAGGATAAATTTATTGTTACAAATATGTTTTTAGACAAATATAAATGTTAGTTACATAACTATTTTTTGTTTTTAACTAAGTTTTTATTTAAGCCCATATAAAAAGTTTTTATATTAACCTTTATGTGGTTTAACATGCAAAAACGCTCTTATAACGTCCAGCAACTTTTTCAAAAGAGTCAATCAAATAACTGATGGTTTTATTTTAAACCATAAGTTAATCGATTCGTTATTTTAATGATTGTATGCTCAGTTTTAAGATATTTTATAAGGATATCCAAACCAATTTAGGTAAAAAAAAAAAAATTTTTTAATTGATCATGGACTCTATTATAAATTACACGTTCAAAGAGCTTTGAAGATACAGAAAGTATTGATATAAATTTATAGTTGATAATGTCCGAATGATCATTACATTTGAATAAAGAAATTACCTTTCCAAATTTAAATTCATAAGGAAAAATCCCAGAGGTTATTGAGAGTTTTAGTATATGGTTAAGTGATTTTGTTGGTAATAACTATATCACTATAATAATAATGATAAGATTATAGAGACGATAAATTAATTATTTATTTTCCCATTAGGATTATTCGTAAGCCATTAATGACCACATAAAGACTATGTTTTCTTACCATCAAATTTGCATTTGATAATTTGATTATTGCAGAACTTTTTTTAGCAACTTTAGAAAAGTTTTTGTGAAAACATTTGCAGTTTTTGTATATTTTTTATTATTAGTATTTTTATTTTTTAGAAAAATACTATAGAGGTTTTTGCTTCTTTTATTTTGAGCAATTTAGAAGCGATTTATATAATTATCGTTTTTTTGTTAATTTTTATGACCTCTTGCGGACAAATTTCATTAAAAAACTTTACTTAAAAAATTGTTAAAAACTTTATTATTTTCCTGACATCTATATACGTTCACGCTTCGTGTTTTAATCTGATTATTCATTAGTTTTATTTACTTTGAGAGTCATTTCAAATATAAATCTTTTGGTTCTCAATCGGGTTTTAAATTTCTATAGTCCGGGTGTGAATCAAAAAAATTATATTTTAGATTTAATTTTTAAGATTTCAATTTTTAAACTTTTTACTGTAATAAATATCGGAAAGTGATCACAAACACCTGACATTAATATCTCGGCTTTATGTTGTTGCCATGTTATTGTTAATGAGTATATTGTCAATTGCTGTTGCCGAAGTTTATGTCACTCGCGCTGGTTTACTAATAGTTGACGAGGCATTGATTTTAAAAAGCAAAAAAAAGATTTTTGAATGTTTTGAATAAGTTAAAGCATCGGGGTTCATGTTTCCTATAACACATAAAGTTTTATTTTTTCCATTTGTTCAATTAAGTGTTTTTAAAAAAAATAAAAGTGACTTGATTTTACCACAAGGTGGGCGATAAACATATCCAATTAAAATATTTCGTAACTTTTTATTAATAATTTCAATAAAAAGGCTCTTTTATAATAATTATCATTTGACCACCATTGAATATGTTTATCTTAAAATCATATATTTTTAAAACATAAAACATCAATCCTTCACCTTTTTTTTCGCTTCCTCCTAATCAACTAACTAAATTATAAAATGACAAACTGTTAATAGAATTTAACTCAAGGGAATTTTCTGAATCGTGCCAAGTCTCTGAAAGAGAAATGACGTCAAACTGTAATTTAAAATATTTAAAAATCTTTGAAAAATTTTGCTACATATATTTAATGTTACATGTAAAACAGAAAAACCCATATTTACATGTAAAAAAGAAATAACCTAGCAAACATTCAACAGCGGAATTTCAGTGAAACTATAAAAGCATTTTGGACGGTCCATTGTCGTTTTATTCATCAGTTACTTGGTGGACCATTATTGGCAGAGGAAAGTGGGTAGCCAATGACTTGCCTCCATTTTACATTTAAAAAAATATCGGCTGGCCACTTATAGTGGATACTATTAATGGTCGACTAAGTAATCAATGAGCAAAACTCCAATAAACCACTCAAAATGCATTTATAGGACCACTACAAATTCACTAAAAATGTTTGGCGGAAATCAAGCTATATTTAAGAAAAAATTAAAAGTTCAAAAGGATGTCATTAAAAGAAAAAATGATTTTCTTAAGTATTCTCTAAAACGAGTCT